>NC_041380.1:219872821-219948046 GCF_002162155.2 Triticum dicoccoides
TTTGGGAGGCGCGGGCGGGCTGGCGGCGGGGTGGGCTGCGGCTCAGGGCGGCTCGGGCGGCTTATAAGGCGGCCTGGCCTAGGGAGTCCGGGCCGAACGCGGCCCGTAGGTCGGTTGAATTTTTTTTAAAATAATTCAGTCGCACAGAGAAATAGAGAAAAGAAATACTAAACGGACTCCAAAAATCCCGAAATAAAGTTTCCCCGTCCTCTAAAAATAGGCCGGACAAGGTGAACATTTATTTGGGCATAAAATGCAATTTTGAAAAACGTGTATTTTCCAATGAGAATAAAATAGCAATAAAATCGAATATTTGATTTTAATATTTTTTTCCTCCAATATTTCATTTATTTTGGAGAAGTCATATTATCTCCTCTCATATCTTTTAGTATGAAAATATTTTGGAGAGAAAAATAATAAAACCAAGGATCCTTGTTTCGATATTTGATAAAATTCGAATATGAAAACGGTGAAATCCCCAACTCTCTCCGAGGGTCCTTGAGTTGCTTAGAATTTCGAGGATCGCAAAACAAAATGCCACAAAATGTGATATGCATGAATGGCCTATGTCTAACATTCCAAATTGAAAATTTTGGATGTTACAACTATACACGGTGTCGGAGTTGGAAGAACGGTCCCTAAGTAGCCGAAACACCTTAGGAGACACAACTCACATCACAAACAAAATTGGGTTAAGTCGGTGTGGAAGAAGTGTATGGTTGGTAAGCCTATGTGGAAGTGGTGGTGGTTAATGAAGAAGCAACCGTCCCTAAGTAGCCTAGACACCTTAGGAGACTCAAATCACTCCTCAAGCAACCACTAATGCGATGGGGATCAAAAATATTTGGGGCTATTTTTGGTGGTGATTTTCGAATTTAGGACGAAATCAAGCAAAAGAAGGCTAGAAAACAAAGAGGGAGGCTCCGAAATCGTGATCAACCTGGCTCTAATACCAAGATGATGTAGGGTAGAACCCTAATCGGCCCGATCTATCATGAAAGGAGCGGATCCTGCGACGAACATGAAGAACACAAGGAGGGAAACGATGGAAAAATGGGGGAAACATGAGAAAACACGAAACCAACACGAAATAGTCACACATGTGCTAGATCCTCGAGTACATAAGAAATCACATGATCCACGAACAACTAAGGATGATACAAAGGTGGCCGGTCTTCTCCGTGAGGAGGTCTTGAATCCACAAGGGGATCTTCCCGTAGCGGGGTCTTGAATCCAAAGGGATCTTCTCCAAAGAGGCGTCGCGGTCTCTCTCATGGAGTAGATCCGATGTGGATGAGCAATGCTCTATCTCTAAATATGAGCTAAACCAATGCTAACTCTAACTAGGCGGTAGTGGAGGAGTATATATAGTCTAGGGACACGAAGGGGTAAGTGAGGTGTACATGGGCTTCGGCCCGCAACACTGGATACAGCCAGGGGCCGGTCGTCCGATATGTACCGGACGTCCGATGGCTCGCGAGGGTCCGGTTGTCCAGTACTTGTCGGACGTGCGGTGTTTCAGATCAGATGAGGTGGCGCCGGATTTCTGGGGGCGGTTGGACGTCCGGACGCTGGAGTGTGTCGGATGTCCGGGACTTGTCGGACGTTCGCTCATTTTGGCTCGGGTGCGGGATCGCCGGTCGTCCGGTCCGTGCCGGTCGTCCGGTGGGTCTTCAGGCGTCGGACGTCCGGTCCCGACCGATCGTCCGGTGGTTGGAGCTTCTTCCGTGGCCCTTCTTCTTGTTCCTCGCGCTTGGGGTCCTCGCCTTCTTGTCCATGGGCTTCCTCTTGGTTCCTGGTCATGCATAGCACACATGTTTGAGGTAGTAGCCATGTCTCACATATGGAAAGTGATGGTTCGAAGAGGAGCGAGTTCACCTTGTGTCCAATGGTTCCTAGTTGAGGTCCCGTCTTATGTTCTCTTGGGTCTTGGAGAGTAGTCGGAGTGTACATGGGGATGAACGTGCGATGCTCTGCATCAGAGCGATAGGACTCGGCTTCGCACTCCGGACAGTGTATCGTCAAAGTAAAATAACATACATAAGCAATCATTCTAGAGAGCAATAACATGCAACAAAAACGACTCGAAAAACCAAATGGGAATCCAACACACATAACTTGCATGCAAATAATTCTAGGTGGAAAACAATAAGTGACATAAGGTGCAAAACCGCGATGTGATCTATCATGCATATAAAGCATAGTACTAAAACTATCATAGACAGATCATAGTTGTGTGAAAAAACGTTGTGACAATGATCGAAGTGGTAGGGTTGGGCTACGGTGACAAAGTGCAAAAAGAATCAACTCAAACTGAGCTACGGTTTAGGAGATATGGCCATTCAAAGTTTGAATTCAAATCTTAATAATTTCAAATTTGAATCTGACAAAGGTTTACAAAAATGACACCACTGGATAGATCTAATCATGAAGAAGAATTTGCCGCTGGTTTCATCTAATTTGGATCTACGGTTAAAAAGATACGGCCATCAGAAGTTTAGGGACAAATCAGTAAAACTCGGGGACTAAACAGAAAAATAAATAACTACAAACAGGCCCCTGGCCATGTGGCAAACTTCTATAGGCTGGAAGTTGTCCGCTGCAGGACTTATACGGTGAACGGCCGCTAAATAAAACAACACTATGTAGTGGCTAACAAAAAAACGAACAATCGTTTTTAATCAAAACCATTCGGTTTAACTAAAACCGGGTTAACCGATCTAATACTAAACCAATCTAATACTACAAATAAAAAACTAAACGAAGGGGGAGGGCGAGCGGCACACAACAGCGACGACGTCGTACAGGAGACAGTGGCGTTGGCTCGGGCGACGGAGGGCAGACGGGGCGACGGCTGCGGGTGGCCTCCGGTGATGGGGAAGGAGATGAACAAAACGGGCGCGGCGTGGGAAGTATGGTGGTGGAGGTGGCTCGTGTCGGGGATGTCGGGGTCGTGCTGCGCAAGGACGGTGGCTCTGTGCTTCGGCGAGGACGCAGGTCGTCGGGACGGTGCCTCCGGCGAGACCTAGGTGGCAAAAACATGTCAAAATGACGTGGGATGTCGAGGCAGGTTGATTGATATGGAATAAGAGGGTTCGGGTGCGCCACCGGCAACGGAAACAACGACGAGAAGCTCGGCTCCGGCAAGAAGCGAAACAACGGGGCGACGGCTATGAGTGGTGGGAAGGCTAGCGAAGTGGCTGAATGGAGATAGGGGCTTCGGGGATTTTATAGGCGCGAAGAGGATGAGTTGGGCTGCGGGATAAGATTTATCCCCGAGGGCGTCGTGCGGTGGTTGCGGGCGGTGACAGTGCGAGCTCTATCTGAGCAGAGCGAGTGGGAGGTTAGGGACGATGGGCGGGCCCCATGCGTTGGCCGCAGCAGCGGGTAGCGAGCGAAGGGGGGAGCAGGCGGCTCGTGCGTGCAGTGCTGGGGCGCCGTCCTCCTGGCGCTTGCCTGGCTGGCCGCTAGCTTCCCTAGCGCTGTGGCTGGGCCATGGCCTTGTTGGCCTATGGCTAGGCCGATGAGCTCACGCGCACGTGGGTGAGTGCGCGTGCGGTTTTTTTAAAACAAAAAGAAAACTCCAACAGAAAGAAATTAATTAGAAATTCTACATAGGCATATTATATACCAAAATGCTGAGAAAAATACCAAGAATAAGATGAAATATTTTCCAAGTTCAAATAAATTTTATAAAAATTCATAAAAGTCAAACAATGCTACTGTTGCATTTAAAATCAATGAAAACATTTTAAAATAGAAAAATTATTTCAAATTTATTTTCTCCTAATATTGTATTGAAGGGAATCATTTTACCCTTATTTCCATTTATTTATTTTTAGGAGAAAAATAATTTGAATAGAAACCCAAATAACTCCCAACTAGATTTGAATTTGGAACTTCAAACAACTTGAAATGGAAAATGGGTTTCAAATAACTTCAGAGTGACTTCCAAATTATTCCTTTGAAAGTTCCAACTGTCTTTCTTTGAATTTGAAGAAGTCATTTTATCTTCCCTCATGAACTAATTGAGTTGCTTAAAATTTCTAAGTTTGAAATATTTCAAATGGAATTCAAATAATTTTCAAACCCCTTTTCATTTCTTTAAATGAAAGAAGTCATATTATCTTTGCTCTAGGGTTTTGTAATAAAATGAATTTGAATTCATAGAGATCAAAAATGCAAGATGATGGTTTTGGGGAAGTCATTTTATTCCCTCCATTCAGCTTTCTAGAAGTTCCAATTTCCACTCAATTTCACACAATCAATCACACAACAAACAAACAATCATAATTATTTATTTAATATAACATTCCAAAATTTAGAATTTTGGGATGTTACATTCCTAATGTGTTTCCTTGGAGTCAGTCTACACCCTCTAGCCACTACAACAACCAGGCGACCCATCACTACTAGGCCTTACTCCATCCACCTCTAGCCGTCCTGATGTCATCTTTGTTCCTACAAGTTTTCTATTCCTGTAATATTCATATCATATGGAGGTTGTTCCCTTCTCTCTACATGGATCCACCCCAGTCCCCCGGCATTTCCTATTTAGCGTCGCAGGCGCCGATTATTGGCTATTTCTGCAAATCGGCGCCTGCAGTAGCGTTAGCTAGACTCGGCCCATTCCATTTTTTCATCATAAACAAAAATTTATACACGTTTTTGTTGCGATTCGATCCTGCGACCTTCGAGTCATTGGCATGAGGCGCTAACCACCACAGCACCTAGTGTCAGCTGCACAGCTACAGCTTCTTCATCTCTTTCTTCTGTAGCGCCTAAGATGTGATTCTATCCCAATCACATGATGAATTCATGATTGGGGCACAACCGCATTTTAAGCGCATAGCAAGGTGGATAGCATTACAACATACCATGTACTGAATAGATGAGAATACAAGATAAAGGCTTACACTCGCCATAAACTACATCATGAATACAACAGTTCATCAATACATAGCAATCATCTACAGAAGATCAAGATCTGACTATGGATGAAACCAAACAAAAAAGAAGAACGACATCCACCCTGCTAATCTCAAGCTCCCGACCCGGAACCTATCCCTTGATCATAGAAGAAGAAGAACTCCAAAAGTAATCAAGCATCACTCTCATGTCAGATCATTGCATTACATGTACCTGCAACTGTTGTGGTAGTAAGCTGTGAGCCACGAGGACTTAGAAATCCCATTACCTTGGGTATCAAGACTAGAAAAGCTTAATGGGTATGGACACTAATCTCCAACGTATCTACTTTTCCAAACACTTTTGCCCTTATTTCGGACACTAATTTGCATGATTTGAATGGAACTAACCCGGACTGACGTTGTTTTTAGCAGAATTGCCATGGTCTTATTTTTGTGCAGAAATAAAAGTTCTCGGAATGACCTGAAAATCAACGGAGAATATTTTTGGAATATATAAAAAATACTGGCCAAAGAATCAAGGACAGGAGGCCCACACCCTGTCCACGAGGGTGGGGGCACATTTACCCGCCCCCCGTCCCCCTAGGTGCGCCCCTTGCCTCGTGGGCCCCATGGTGCTCCACCGACCTCAACTCCAACTCTATATATTCATGTTCGGTGAGAAAAAATCAGAGAGAAGGATTCATCGCATTTTATGATACAGAGCCGCCGCCAAGCCCTAATCTCTCTCGGGATGGCTGATCTGGAGTCCGTTCGGGGCTTCGGAGAGGGGAATCCGTCGCCATCGTCATCATCAACCTTCCTCCATCACCAATTTCATGATGCTCACTGTCGTGCGTGAGTAATTCCATCGTAGGCTTGCTGCACGGTGATGGGTTCGATGAGATTTATCATGTAATCGAGTTAGTTTTGTTAGGGTTTGATACCTAGTATCCATTATGTTCTAATATTGATGTTGCTATGACTTTGTTATGCTTAATGCTTGTCACTAGGGCCCGAGTGCCATGATTTCAGATCTGAACCTATTATGTTTTCATGAATATATGTGAGTTCTTGATCCTATCTTGCAAGTCTATAGTCACCTATTATGTGTTATGATCCGTTAACCGCAAAGTGACAATAATCGGGATACCTACCGATGATGACCGTAGTTTGAGGAGTTCATGTATTCACTAAGTGTTAATGCTTTGGTCCGGTACTCTATTAAAAGGAGGCCTTAATATCCCTTAGTTTCCAATAGGACCCCGCTGCCATGGGAGAGTAGGACAAAAGATGTCATGCAAGTTCTTTTCCATAAGCACGTATGACTATATTCGGAATACATGCCTACATTGCATTGATGAACTGAAGCTAGTTCTGTGTCACCCTATGTTATAACCATTGCATGAGGAATCACATCCGACATAATTATCCATCACTGATCCATTGCCTACGATCTTTTCACATATTGATCTTTGCTTAGTTACTTTTCCGTTGCCACTGTTACAATCACTACAAAACCAATACTGTTACTTTTGCCACTTTTACCGTTACTTCCATACTACTTTGCTACTAAATACTTTGCTGCAGATATTAAGTTTTCCAGGTGTGGTTGAATTGACAACTCAGCTGCTAATACTTGAGAATATTCTTTGGCTCCCCTTGTGTTGAATCAATAAATTTGGGTCGAATACTCTACCATCAAAAACTGTTATGATCCCCTATACTTGTGGGTTATCAAGACTATTTTCTGGCACTGTTGCGGGGGATCATAGCTCTATTCTTTGAGCCACTTGGGATTTATATCTGTTAATCACTATGAAGAACTTGAAAGATAAAAGAACCAAGATATTTCCCTCAACTACGAGGGGAGGTAAGGAACTGCCATCTAGCTCTACACTTGATTCACCTTCTGGTTTGAGTAAACTTGCGACACCTACACCTGCTATTCATTCCGATATGTTGCATGTTATTGATGATGCCACTTCTGCTTTGCATGATACTTATGATGAAACTACTTCTTGCTTGATAACACTGTGCCACTAGGTGAACTTCTTGATGAACAACTTGCTAGGGTTAGAGAGAATGAAATTATTGAAACTGATAATATTGATGAAAGTGATTATGAAGATTCTCCCCCTAGATATGAATTGCCTGTTGTGCCTGAGGGTTATGTTATGGATGAAGAAACTGCTAGAGATTTCTTAGCTTGCAATGATAGATCTGATCTTAAGAAATTATTAGCTAAGCTTAAAGAAAAATCCTTGAATGCTAGGATGAAATATGACCCTGCTTTTGTTACTTCACCTATTTGTATTTCCGATAAGGATTATGATTTCTCTTTTGATCCTGAGTTAATTTCCTTGGTTGAATCTGATCCTTTTTATGGCTATGAATCTGAAACTGTTGTGGCACATCTTACTAAATTAAATGACATAGCCACCCTGTTCACTAATGATGAGAAAACTCGCTATTACTTTATCCTTAAGTTATTTACATTCTCATTAAAGGGTGGTGCTCAAACATGGTTTAATTCTCTTGATCCTGGTTGTGTGCGTAGTCCCCATGATATGATTTATTACTTCTCTGCTAAAATCTCCCTGCTCATAAGAAACAAGCTGCCTTAAGGGAAATATATAATTTTGTGCAAATTGAAGAAGAGAGTCTCCCACAAGCTTGGGGGGCTTCTCCAATTACTTAATGCTTTGCCTGATCATCCTCTCAAGAAAAATGAAATACTTGATATCTTTTATAATGGACTAACCGATGCTTCCAGAGACCACCTGGATAGTTGTGCCAGTTGTGTTTTTAGGGAAAGAACTGTTGATCAAGCTGAATTGCTATTGAATAATATGTTGAGTAATGAAAATGATTAGTCACTTCTTGAACCAACTCCTAAGCCAACTCCGAAGAAAAGGGGTATTCTATTTCTCAGTCCTGAAGATATGCAAGAGGCAAAGAAATCAATGAAATAAAAAGGTATTAAAGTTGAAGATGTTAAGAATTTACCACCTATTGAAGAGATACATGGTCTTGATAACCCGACATAGGTAGTAAAGGTAAATTCTCTCTATAGATTTGATGAAGGTGATATTCCTCGTTATAAGTCTGCTAGCCAATGCTTGGATGAGTTTGATAATTTTATTGTTAAACAAGAAAACTTCAATTCTTATGTTGGTAGACAATTGAAACGTAATGCTTATATGATTGAACACTTGAGTGATTATATGTCTAGAGTTAAAGGTGAACTTAAACTTATCAGTAAACATGCTTCTATGGTTACCACTCAAGTAGAACAAGTACTTAAAGCTCAGAATAATTTGCTCAATGAATTAAATAATAAGAAAAATGATAATGTTGTTAGAGTTGTGACTAGAGGGGGTAAAATGACTCGGGAACCTTTGTATCCTGAAGGCCACCCTAAGAGAATTGAGCAAGATTCTCAGAGAACTAATGTTGATGCACCTAGTTCTTCTAAGAAGAAGAAAAAGAAAAATGATAGAACTTTGCATGCTTCTAGTGAACCTGTTGTTGACACACCTGAGAATCCCAATGATATTTCTATTTCTAATGCTGAAACACAATCTGGTAATGAACATGAACCTAGTGATAATATTAATGGTGATGTTCATGTTGATGCTCAACCTAGCAATGACAATGATGTATAGACTGAACCTGTTGTTGATCTTGATAATCCATAATCAAAGAATCAACGTTATGATAATAGAGACTTCGTTGCTAGGAAGCAGGTAAAGAAAGAGAACCATGGGTTCAGAAACCCATGCCTTTTTGTCCTAAACCATCCAAGAAAAAGGATGATGAGGATTTTGAGCGCTTTGCTGAAATGATTAGACCTATCTTTTTGCATATGCGTTTGACTAATATGCTTAAAATGAATCCCTATGCTAAGTACATGAAAGATATTGTTACTAATAAAAGAAAGATACTAGAAGCTGAAATTTCCACCATGCTTGCTAATTATACTTTTAAGGGTGGAATACCAAAGAAACTTGGAGATCCAGGAGTACCAACTATACCATGTTCCATTAAAAGAAACTATGTTAAAACTGCTTTATGTGATCTTGGAGCCGGTGTTAGTGTTATGCCTCTCTCTTTATATCGTAGACTTGATTTGAATAAGTTGACACCTACTGAAATATCTTTGCAAATGGCTGATAAATCAACTGCTATACATGTCGGTATTTGTGAGGATGTGCCTGTTGTGGTTGCAAACGTTACTATTTTAACGGACTTTGTTATTCTTCATATTCCCGAAGATGATAGTATGTCGATTATCCTTGGTAGACCCTTTTTGAATACTGCAGGGGCTGTTATTGATTGCAGCAAAGGCAATGTCACTTTTCATGTTAATGGTAATGAGCATATGGGACATTTTCCGAGGAAACAACCTCAAGTCCACAGTATCAATTCTATTGGAAAAATTCCGACAATTACTATTGGAGGTTTTGATTTTCCCCTTCCTACTGTCAAGAAGAAATATGATATTCTTATTGTTGGGGACATGCATATCCCTGTTGAGGTAACCTAGTGTTATTCGAAAATTCTCCGGTTTCATGTTATTCGAAAAGAGTTTGTTAACATGACTTGATCAACCTTGTTAGTGGATTCCTTTTGATGAGCATGGGATGGATGAAGTTAGAAAGCACAACCTTCTGTACCCTCCTTTTACTTTCTGTTATTTATATTAAATAAAGTAAAAATAGTATTTTCTGTCTGTTCTAAATTATCTTGCAATAAAAAATACCCCAAAAATAAAAGTTCTCCAAATTCCTGGAAAATTTAATATGATTTTCTCTGGAATATTTGAGAATTATTTGCACTAAGAACACACCAGGGGGACCCACCATGTGCCCATGAGGGTGAAGGGTGCGCCTACCCCCCGTGGGCATGCCCCCTACCTCATGGACCCCACGTGGGTCCCCTCCACTTATTCTTGCACCTACACAATTCGTCTTCCTCCAGAAAAAATCATCCACCAGCTCAAACCCGTGTTCTAGCTCATCTTGCTGCCATTTTCGATCTCCCTGCTCAAAGCTCCATTCACAAAACTGCTTTGGGGGATTGTTCTTCGTTATGTGACTCCTCCAATGGTCCAATTAGTTTTTGTTCTAGTGCTTTATTTATTGCAATTTTTTTGCTGCTTAGGTGACCCTGTTCTTGAGCTTGCATGTCAAATTTATGTGGTCAAAAGTAGTTTTAATGCATGATATAGCATCTAGGCACTTGTAGGAGTAGTTGCTATCAATTTTGTTGAGTTTGGTTCACTTTCATTTTGAGTTACTAAAAATTTCAGAAATTTTTCAAAGTAAGAAATATGTTTATGAAAATGTACCAAGGTGGTTCCTCAAAGAAGCAAGTACCCAGGCCCACGATACGTGAGCTGGATTATGAACTACCAAGAGAATCTCAAGTGCGGCCTTCTGAATGGCTATCATGTGATTTTATGGTCCAAGCACGAATTAAGGAGGAATTGGACGCGTATGTGCGTAATGCTAAACTTGAGGGCTTCGTGTCAGATAAGTGCCCCCAATATTATCACCTAACTGATTCCTTTGTGAGAAGGTTTAAATTTACATCATCACGCAATTCTCACACTGTCCTATTTGATCTCTATGATAAATCTTATACCATGGACTTAGGAGATTTTAATACTACTTGTAAACTCCCGCAATGGGGTAGTATTAGTGAACCTTGCAAATCTGAATTTAAAGAATTTCTTGCTAGTATCACTGTGGGGGAATCTAGAGAAATAACACAAGCTACCATAGGGAGCATTCATTTTCCTGCCATACATTATTTTGCTCTCTTTATAGGTAGATGCATTAATGGTAAGGATGAGGCATGTCACATGTGTGTTCCAGATCTTACTATCCTCAAGAGTGTTGTATTAGGTGATAAACAATATAACTTGGGGCCATTGTTGCACGTAGGTTGCATCATAACAGTATTATCGGAGACTTGTTTGGTGGAATTTATGCAACTCGTGTAGCTAATTTTCTTGAGATACCCATACATGAGAATGATATTGAATTGCCTCCTGCTTATTTAGATTATAATGCTATGGTTCGTCATCACTTTGTTGAGAGGAACGATCAGTTCCTCCAGTACCAACTAATCTTTGACCGGCATCGCACTGTCCATGTTGCTCTCCCTGCTCTTGCTTTCTTTGACTTTCATACAAAAGGGAGATATCTTATAACTAGGGAGGAGGAGAACGAGTACAAGAGGAGGACAGAGGCAGCTCGCCTCCAAGCTGCAGCTCGTCAAGAAATAGCTGCTGCATCTCAGTATGATCCCAGCTACAACTTTGGATTTCTACCAGGCCAGCCATGGGCATAGACCAACTTAGGCCAAAAGCCTAAGCTTTGGGGAGTACGTATTTCTCACTGACATTACATTCATGTTCACACACTCATGCCATTTGTCGGTGCTCATACTTTTTCACTGTATTATCCATGCTAGTTTATTTTATTTTCTGGCATTCTTCTTGTGTGTTTGAAAAACCTTAAGAAAAAACAAAAAATTTAGTTGTAGCTTTTAGCTAGTTTACTTTCCATACTTGTAGAAGTAGTAATTAAAAACAAAACCCAAAAAGATTTCTCATTCTTCTTTTTGCTTCTTGGGAGCTTTCCTGTGTAAATAGTTTTGTTTCTTTTCTTTTCTTTTCTTTGGGGGTCGAGAGGAGAAGACCTTGACGAAGATGTTGAGTGGCTCTCATATGCATTATTGTTGATCTAACAAAGAGCCCATATTACCTTGTCTTCTCCCTTGAATTAAACGGTTGCAGATTCTAGCTTAGTCCAATGCACGTGCACTATTATTATTATCCACACCATTCAGTTGTGCAAGTGAAAGGCAATAATGACGATATATGATGAACTGATTGAGATGTGAGAAGCTGGTATGAAGTCGACCGCTCTTGTTTTTGTAAATATGATTAGTTCATCGTTCCTGATTCAGCCTATTATGAATGAAACATGTTTGCAATGACAATTAGAGATTATAGTTGCTCATTCCATGCTTAAGTAGCTAGGAGTTTATAATGGTTTACCTTGCGTGTAAACGTGCTATTAAAATGGTTGTGATGTGGTATGATAAGGTGGTATCCTCCTTTGAACGATTCGAGTGGCTTGACTTGGCACATGTTCACGCATGTAGTTGAAACAAAATCAACATAGCCTCCACGATATTTATGTTCATGGTGAATTATATCCTACTCATGCTTGCATTTAGTGTTGATTAATTTTAATGCATGTTCACAACTGTTGTCTCTCTCTAGTTAGTCGCTTCCTAGTCTCTGTCTAGCCTTCACTTGTACTAAGCGATCATACTGCTTGTGCATCCAACTCCCTAAACCCCAAAAGTTATTCCATATGAGTCCACCATACCTTCCTATATGCGGTATCTACCTGCCATTCCAAGTAAATTTGTATGTGCCAATCTCCAAACCTTCAAATGAAATTCTGTTTTGTATGCTCGAATAGCTCATGTATCAACTAGGGTTGTCTGTATCTTCCATGCTAGGCGGGTTATTATCAAGAGTGGACTCCGCTCCTCACTCACGAGAAAATGACTGGTCACTGGGATGCCCAGTCCCATGCTCAAATCAAATCAAAATAATTGCAAACAAAACTGCCCCAGGATTGTTGTTAGTTGGAGGCACCCGTTGTTTTGGGCAAGCCATGGATTGATGCTTGTTGGTGGTGGGGAGTATAAAATTTACCATTCTGCTTGGGAACCGCCTATAATGTGTGTAGCATGGAAGATATCGAGATCTCTCGGTTGTTATGTTGACAATGAAAGTATACCGCTCAAAATATTATTCATCTCTATTTCAAAATCGAGCTCTGGCACCTCTACAAATCCCTGCTTCCCTCTGCGAAGGGCCTATCTATTTACTTTTATGTTGAGTCATCATCCTCTTATTAAAAAGCACCAGTTGGAGAGCACCGCTGTCATTTGCATGTATTATTATTAGTTTACATTGAGTATGATTGTGACTGGATCTCTTTTACCATGAATTACAATTTCCAGTCAGCCCTTAACCTTCAGGGGTGCTCTGCATTTATGTTTTGCGGTCTCAAAAAGGGCTAGCGAGATACCATCTTGTTATGTCATATTATGATTGTTTTGAGAAAGTGTTGTCTTCTCAGATTTACTATTATTGCTCGCTAGTTAATTATGTCATTGATATGAGTAAACATGAGACCCAAATGTTATTGTGAATATGGTTAGTTCATAATCTTTGCTGAAAACTTGAATGTTGGCTTTACATATTTACAACAACCAGAGCAAACAGAGTTTGTGAAAGTTTTTCTTTATCACTTTCAGTTTATCAACTGAATTGCTTGAGGACAAGCAAAGGTTTAAGCTTGGGGGAGTTGATACGTCTCCAATGTATCTACTTTTCCAAACACTTTTGCCCTTGTTTTGGACTCTAATTTGCATGATTTGAATTGAACTAACCCGGACTGATGATGTTTTCAACAGAATTGCCATGGTGTTATTTTTGTGCAGAAATAAAATTTCTCGGAATGACCTGAAAATCAATGGAGAATATTTTTGGAATATATAAAAAATACTGGTGAAAGAATGAAAGCCAGGGGGCACACCCTGCCCACGAGGGTGGGGGCGCGCCTACCCCCTGGGCACGCCCCCTGCCTCGTGGCCCCCCTGGTGCTCCACCGACCTCAACTCCAACTCTATATATTCACGTTCGGTGAGAAAAAATCAGAGAGAAGGATTCATCGCATTTTATGATACAGAGCCGCCGCCAAGCCCTAATCTCTCTCGGGATGGCTGATCTGGAGTCCTTTCGGGGCTTCGGAGAGGGGAATCCGTCGCCATCGTCATCATCAACCTTCCTCCATCACCAATTTCATGATGCTCACCGCCGTGCGTGAGTAATTCCATCGTAGGCTTGCTGCACGGTGATGGGTTCGATGAGTTTTATCATGTAATCGAGTTAGTTTTGTTAGGGTTTGATCCCTAGTATCCATTATGTTCTAAGATTGATGTTGCTATGACTTTGTTATGCTTAATGCTTGTCACTAGGGCCCGAGTGCCATGATTTCAGATCTGAACCTATTATGTTTTCATGAATATATGTGAGTTCTTGATCCTATCTTGCAAGTCTATAGTCACCTATTATGTGTTATGATCCGTTAACCGCGAAGTGACAATAATCGGGATACCTACCGGTGATGACCGTAGTTTGAGGAGTTCATGTATTCACTAAGTGTTAGTGCTTTGGTCCGGTACTCTATTAAAAGGAGGCCTTAATATCCCTTAGTTTCCAATAGGACCCCGCTGCCATGGGAGAGTAGGACAAAAGATGTCATGCAAGTTCTTTTCCATAAGCACGTATGACTATATTCGGAATACATGCCTACATTGCATTGATGAACTGAAGCTAGTTCTGTGTCACCCTATGTTATAACCATTGCATGAGGAATCGCATCCGACATAATTATCCATCACTGATCCATTGCCTACGATCTTTTCACATATTGATCTTTGCTTAGTTACTTTTCCGTTGCCACTGTTACAATCACTACAAAACCAATACTGTTACTTTTGCCACTTTTACCGTTACTTCCATACTACTTTGCTACTAAATACTTTGCTGCAGATATTAAGTTTTCCAGTTGTGGTTGAATTGACAACTCAGCTGCTAATACTTGAGAATATTCTTTGGCTCCCCTTGTGTCGAATCAGTAAATTTGGGTTGAATACTCTACCCTCGAAAACTGTTGTGATCCCCTATACTTGTTGGTTATCACTTGACAAACGGCACAAAGGGCTACCGCCTTGCTTGAGCAACCTCGTCGGTTTCCACTCCAGCCACGACTCTGCGATGCATCGACCGTTATGACTGTGGGGGGTGTCCGTTGGCTTGCCTTCGGATTCTCCTCCACTCTCACCGTCTGCATCGCTATCATTGTTACTGCGGGGGGATGTTGATAGAGGCAAAGGTGTCCCGTCTTTCGATGAGATGGTGGATTTCGCTTTGGTGGAAGTCGACTTTGACGATCCGACTACGAACGTGCGAGGACGTCGCGCCTTAGCAATCGCTAAACCAACTCCGAGAGGTTATTGACCACGCCGGAGCACGATCAACCTGACCACGAGGGTCTGTTTCCTGCGAGCAAACGAAGAACAAGCAAGAAACTGAGATTGCAATCTGGATATTGCGAATATAAGATGAAAGCTTTATTGATCAAGGTGGGGTTCTGTGACGCCTTTGTCTGGTCGTTGAACACAAACGAAGTACGCGAAGTTGCAGCTATGGCGAACTTTTAATCTAAACAAAACCCAAAGTCTAAACGATGCCCTAAGGGCTGTATATATGGAGGAAGAGGGGGAAATTTCGTGGCCCTTGGTGGAGGGGTCCGAAATCAACCCTATCTCTTGTTTCCCCACACATACAGACTCTAAAAATAGCCTATACTTATGTATTTCGAAATTACATGGGCCTGGCCCAATAATAAGGTGACGCAGCACCTAAAATAGCCTCGGGACGAAATTTATGAAGTGGCATCTTGTATATTTCGTCCAAGGCTTCATGCACCCATTATGGTGGCTTCAAAGTCCTGAAATCATCACTTGTAACTCTGTTCTTGTTCCCCTTGCGCATGCCATCATCTCCATGCTTGTTCTTGCTCCAATGTTCATCCTTCTCCAAGCTAGGCCCTTCATTTGTAAGCAAAACAAATGTATCCAATTTAGGCAGCATCATATTCTCATGAACATTAGAATCATTACCAAGAAACGAAAGTACCTGGTAATTTAGTTGGCGTGCACGAGCTCTAATAATTGGTCCAGTATGTATAGCAGCAGGGGCTGTGGGTGTAACAATTGTATTGATGTCCTCATCACGGTGCTTCACTGCCAAACCGTGCACCATATCGTACCAATCCAGAGGAGACGAAGGAGATTATGCGTCAAGTACAAGAGCTTCTCGACAAAGGTTATATACGCGAATCCCTTAGTCCTTGTGCTGTTCCTATTATTCTAGTGCCGAAAAAGGATGGTACATCACGTATGTGTGTTGATTGTAGAGGCATTAATAATATTACTATTCGTTATCGTCATCCTATTCCTAGGCTAGATGATATGCTTGATGAATTGAGTGGCTCTACAATATTCTCCAAAGTTGATTTGCGTAGTGGCTACCATCAAATTCGTATGAAATTGGGAGATGAATGGAAAACAGCATTTAAAACTAAGTTTGGATTATATGAGTGGTTAATCATGCCTTTTGGGTTAACTAATGCACCTAGTACTTTCATGAGATTAATGAACGAAGTTTTACGTGCTTTCATTGGACGATTTGTGGTAGTTTACTTTGATGACATATTGATTTATAGCAGATCTTTGGAAGAACATTTGGAACATTTACGTGCTGTTTTTATTGCTCTACGTGATGCACGTTTGTTTGGTAACCTTGGGAAGTGCACCTTTTGCACCGACCGAGTATCTTTCCTTGGCTATGTTGTTACTCCACAGGGAATTGAAGTTGATAAAGCCAAGATTGAAGCTATTGAGAGTTGGCCGCAACCCAAAACGGTCACACAAGTGAGGAGTTTTCTTGGCCTCGCTGGATTCTATAGGCGTTTTGTGAGAGATTTCAGCACCATTGCTGCACCTCTCAATGAGCTTACAAAGAAAGATGTGCCTTTTCTTTGGGGTACCGCACAGGAAGAAGCCTTCACGGTATTGAAAGATAAGTTGACACATGCTCCTTTACTCCAACTTCCTGATTTTAATAAGACTTTTGAGATTGAATGTGATGCTAGTGGAATTGGATTAGGAGGTGTGTTATTACAAGATGGCAAACCTGTTGCATACTTTTCTGAAAAATTGAGTGGGCCTAGTCTGAATTATTCTACTTATGATAAAGAATTATATGCTCTTGTTCGGACATTAGAAACATGGCAACATTATTTATGGCCCAAAGAATTTGTTATACATTCTGATCATGAATCTTTGAAACATATTAAAAGTCAAGCTAAACTGAATCGTAGACATGCTAAATGGGTTGAATTCATTGAGACTTTCCCTTATGTCATTAAACACAAGAAGGGAAAAGAAAATGTTATTGTTGATGCATTGTCTCGTCGCTATACTATGCTTTCACAACTTGACTTCAAAATATTTGGTTTGGAGACCATCAAAGATCAATATGTGCATGATGCTGATTTTAAAGATGTAATGCAGAATTGTAAAGAAGGAAGAATGTAGAACAAGTTTGTTGTTAACGATGGATTTGTGTTTCGTGCTAACAAGCTATGCATTCCAGCTAGCTCCGTTCGTCTTTCGTTGTTGCAGGAGGCGCATGGAGGAGGATTAATGGGACACTTTGGCGTGAAGAAGACGGAGGACGTACTTGCTACACATTTCTTTTGGCCAAAGATGAGACGGGATGTTGAGCGTTTTATTGCTCGCTGCACTACATGTCAAAAAGCTAAGTCACGACTCAATCCTCATGGTTTATATATGCCTTTGCCTGTACCTAGTGTTCCTTGGGAGGATATATCCATTGACTTTGTTTTAGGTTTACCTCGAACAAAGAAGGGGAGGGATAGCATATTTGTTGTCGTGGATAGATTCTCGAAAATGGCACACTTTATACCATGTCATAAAAGTGATGATGCTGTTAATGTTGCTGATTTGTTCTTTCGTGAAATTATTCGCTTGCATGGTGTGCCAAATACTATTGTTTCAGATCGTGATACTAAATTTCTTAGCCACTTTTGGAGATGTTTATGGGCTAAGTTGGGGACTAAACTGCTTTTTAGTACTACTTGTCACCCCCAAACTGATGGACAAACTGAAGTAGTCAACAGAACGTTGTCTACTATGCTTAGGGCTGTTTTGAAGAATAATAAGAAAATGTGGGAGGAATGCTTGCCTCATATTGAATTTGCTTATAATCGTTCATTGCATTCTACTACTAAGATGTGCCCTTTTGAAGTTGTGTATGGTTTCCTACCTCGTGCACCTATTGATTTGTTGCCTCTTCCATCTTTGGAGAAGGTTAATTTCGATGCTAAACAACGTGCTGAATTGATTTTAAAAATGCATGAGTTAACTAAGGAAAACATTGAGCGCATGAATGCTAAATATAAACTTGCTGGAGATAAGGGTAGAAAACATGTTGTGTTTGCACCTGGAGATCTTGTTTGGTTACATTTGCGTAAGGATAGATTTCCTGATTTGCGCAAATCAAAGTTAATGCCACGTGCTGATGGTCCCTTTAAGGTGTTAGAGAAAATAAATGATAATGCATATAAACTTGAGCTGCCTGCAGATTTGAAGCCTTATTTGGGTGAGGAAGATGAACTTCAGTCGAGGACGACTTCATTTCAAGAAGGGGAGGATGATGAGGACATCAATACAATTGTTACACCCACAGCCCCTGCTGCTATACATACTGGACCAATTACTAGAGCTCGTGCACGCCAACTAAATTACCAGGTACTTTCGTTTCTTGGTAATGATTCTAATGTTCATGAGAATATGATGCTGCCTAAATTGGATACATTTGTTTTGCTTACAAATGAAGGGCCTAGCTTGGAGAAGGATGAACATTGGAGCAAGAACAAGCATGGAGATGATGGCATGCGCAAGGGAAACAAGAACGGAGTTACAAGTGATGATTTCAGGACTTTGAAGCCACCATAATGGGTGCATGAAGCCTTGGACGAAATATACAAGATGCCACTTCATAAATTTCGTCCCGAGGCTCTTTTAGGTGCTGCGTCACCTTATTATTGGGCCAGGCCCATGTAATTTCGAAATACATAAGTATAGGCTATTTTTTAGAGTCCGTATGTGTGGGGAAACAAGAGATAGGGTTGATTTCGGACTCCTCCACCAAGGGCCACGAAATTCCCCCCTCTTCCTCCATATATACAGCCCTTAGGGCATCGTTTAGACTTTGGGTTTTGTTTAGATTAAAAGTTCGCCATAGCTGCAACTTCGCGTACTTCGTTTGTGTTCAACGACCAGACAAAGGCGTCACAGAACCCCACCTTGATCAATAAAGCTTTCATCTTATATTCGCAATATCCAGATTGCAATCTTAGTTTCTTGCTTGTTCTTCGTTTGCTCGCAGGAAACAGACCCTCGTGGTCAGGTTGATCGTGCTCCGGCGTGGTCAATAACCTCTCGGAGTTGGTTTAGCGATTGCTAAGGCGCGACGTCCTCGCACGTTCGTAGTCGGATCGTCAAAGTCGACTTCCACCAAAGCGAAATCCACCATCTCATCGAAAGACGGGACACCTTTGCCTCTATCACATGCGCTCAATGTTTTCCTTAGTTAACTCATGCATTTTTAAAATCAATTCAGCACGTTGTTTAGCGTCAAAATTAACCTTCTCCGAAGATGGAAGAGGCAACAAATCAATAGGTGCACGAGGTAGGAAACCATACACAACTTCAAAAGGGCACATCTTAGTAGTAGAATGCAATGAACGATTATAAGCAAATTCAATATGAGGCAAGCATTCCTCCCACATTTTCTTATTATTCTTCAAAACAGCCCTAAGCATAGTAGACAACGTTCTATTGACTACTTCAGTTTGTCCATCAGTTTGGGGGTGACAAGTAGTACTAAAAAGCAGTTTAGTCCCCAACTTAGCCCATAAACATCTCCAAAAGTGGCTAAGAAATTTA
The DNA here is from genome assembly GCF_002162155.2 of Triticum dicoccoides. Lineage (NCBI taxonomy): Eukaryota > Viridiplantae > Streptophyta > Magnoliopsida > Poales > Poaceae > Triticum > Triticum dicoccoides. Next base: position 219,892,429 of record NC_041380.1, read on the forward strand.
GTATCACGATCTGAAACAATAGTATTTGGCACACCATGCAAGCGAATAATTTCACGAAAGAACAAATCAGCAACATTAACAGCATCATCGCTTTTATGACATGGTATAAAGTGTGCCATTTTTGAGAATCTATCCACGACAACAAATATGTTATCCCTCCCCTTCTTTGTTCGAGGTAAACCTAAAACAAAGTCCATAGATATATCCTCCCAAGGAACACTAGGTACAGGCAAAGGCATATATAAACCATGAGGATTGAGTCGTGACTTAGCTTTTTGACATGTAGTGCATCGAGCAATAAAACGCTCAACATCCCGTCTCATCTTTGGCCAAAAGAAATGTGTAGCAAGTACGTCCTCCGTCTTCTTCACGCCAAAGTGTCCCATTAATCCTCCTCCATGCACCTCCTGCAACAACAAAAGACGAACGGAGCTAGCTGGAATGCATAGCTTGTTAGCATGAAACACAAATCCATCGTTAACGATGAACTTGTTCCACATTCTTCCTTCTTTACAATTCTGCATTACATCTTTAAAATCAGCATCATGCACATATTGATCTTTGATGGTCTCCAAACCAAATCTTTTGAAGTCAAGTTGTGAAAGCATAGTATAGCGACGAGACAATGCATCAGCAATAACATTTTCTTTTCCCTTCTTGTGTTTAATGACATAAGGGAAAGTCTCAATGAATTCAACCCATTTAGCATGTCTACGATTCAGTTTAGCTTGACTTTTAATATGTTTCAAAGATTCATGATCAGAATGTATAACAAATTCTTTGGGCCATAAATAATGTTGCCATGTTTCTAAAGTCCGAACAAGAGCATATAATTCTTTATCATAAGTAGAATAATTCAGACTAGGTCCACTCAATTTTTCAGAAAAGTATGCAACAGGTTTGCCATCTTGTAATAACACACCTCCTAATCCAATTCCACTAGCATCACATTCAAGCTCAAAAGTCTTATTAAAATCAGGAAGTTGGAGTAAAGGAGCATGTGTCAACTTATCTTTCAATACCGTGAAGGCTTCTTCCTGTGCGGTACCCCAAAGAAAAGGCACATCTTTCTTTGTAAGCTCATTGAGAGGTGCAGCAATGGTGCTGAAATCTCTCACAAAACTCCTATAGAATCCAGCGAGGCCAAGAAAACTCCTCACTTGTGTGACCGTTTTGGGTTGCGGCCAACTCTCAATAGCTTCAATCTTGGCTTTATCAACTTCAATTCCCTGTGGAGTAACAACATAGCCAAGAAAAGATACTCGGTCGGTGCAAAAGGTGCACTTCCCGAGGTTACCAAACAAACGTGCATCACGTAGAGCAATAAAAACAGCACGTAAATGTTCCAAATGTTCTTCCAAAGATGATGAGGACATCAATACAATTGTTACACCCACAGCCCCTGCTGCTATACATACTGGACCAATTACTAGAGCTCGTGCACGCCAATTAAATTACCAGGTACTTTCGTTTCTTGGTAATGATTCTAATGTTCATGAGAATATGATGCTGCCTAAATTGGATACATTTGTTTTGCTTACAAATGAAGGGCCTAGCTTGGAGAAGGATGAACATTGGAGCAAGAACAAGCATGGAGATGATGGCATGCGCAAGGGAAACAAGAACGGAGTGACAAGTGATGATTTCAGGACTTTGAAGCCACCATAATGGGTGCATGAAGCCTTGGACGAAATATACAAGATGCCACTTCATAAATTTCGTCCCGAGGCTATTTTAGGTGCTGCGTCACCTTATTATTGGGCCAGGCCCATGTAATTTCGAAATACATAAGTATAGGCTATTTTTAGAGTCCGTATGTGTGGGGAAATAAGAGATAGGGTTGATTTCGGACCCCTCCACCAAGGGCCACGAAATTCCCCCCTCTTCCTCCATATATACAGCCCTTAGGGCATCGTTTAGACTTTGGGTTTTGTTTAGATTAAAAGTTCGCCATAGCTGCAACTTCGCGTACTTCATTTGTGTTCAACGACCAGACAAAGGCGTCATAGAACCCCACCTTGATCAATAAAGCTTTCATCTTATATTCGCAATATCCAGATTGCAATCTTAGTTTCTTGCTTGTTCTTCGTTTGCTCGCAGGAAACAGACCCTCGTGGTCAGGTTGATCGTGCTCCGGCGTGGTCAATAACCTCTCGGAGTTGGTTTAGCGATTGCTAAGGCGCGACGTCCTCGCACGTTCGTAGTCGGATCGTCAAAGTCGACTTCCACCAAAGCGAAATCCACCATCTCATCGAAAGACGGGACACCTTTGCCTCTATCAAGTGGTATCAGATTTCCAGGTTGCTCGGTGAGATTTTACAGTTTTTCGTAGTTTAGATCGAGTCTGTTCTTCATACCTATAGTCCACGAAAAAGCCACAAAAAAAATTTTAGGGTTAGTTCATCATATCCGAACCAATCTGAGCCTTGCATAATCTTTTTAGGGTTTTGCTTTGTTGAATTTGCGGTTGCATCGTCGTGTCTAGTTGCTGGTCTTAGAGTCTAGTCTTGTAGAGTTTCGAGTTTTGGTCATAAGTTGTCACGCCGCCGCCGCACCATCATCATCGCCCCTGCCATCTACCACCACCGCACCGAATCCGTATCCATATACCACCACCAATCCGTGTCCATATACCACCACCGATCCATATCCATATACTACCACCGCTACCACCACCGCTGCCATATACCACCACCATATATCCACCACCAATCCGAGTTCTTTGCTTATTAGGTTTGTTTTCGGGATCCATCTAGATTCCGATTTGTGTTTCCTTGCCGGAGTAGGTTTCGGAAAAAAAAAATTTCGAAAAGTCGGGTAGCCACGCTCCGTTTAGGCCCAAAATTTTTCGAAAACGCATTTTTCGAAAAATTTTCTGGCTATCCTATTTTTAGGTGTTTCTGAGTGTTTTGAGACAGGTGCCATTATAGGAAGTTTTTTTGACCCGTTTCCAGTTTTTGGGTCCGGGCAGTCGAAAAAAAAAAAATTGGTCGAAAAAATTTCGTGCCCATCCTGTCCGTTTGAGCTAGGAAGAGTTTTGAGACACTCGCCATTATAGTGATTTTTCGCAAAAAAAAAAAAGCAGCGCAAAAAAAAAAGAGCGCAAAAAAAAAGAAAGAGCGAAAAAAAAATTCAGAGTGTGCTTTTCCCTTGTTTACGTGCCGCGCCGTGATTTTGTTAGTGTTCTAGGCTCGCGTCTCTAGTACGGTCTAGCCTAGGACCAGCACAGTACCGTCGTTGAGCGTTTATTCAACTTTGCATCTCTGAATTGATTATTGCTGACCCTTTTTGCTACCATATTATAAGCCTTCCCAGCTCCACATACATCTACGTCGTGCGTTTGACTCTCCCTGGTAATCGCTCTATCCAAGCTTTGAGAGTTTTTGACTACAACGGTTGCCGATCACCGCCTGCTGCTGGGTAAGAACTGGTAAGAATTTGAGATTTGCTTGACGGATTTGTGACACCCACCACCACCACTTGTTCGTAGTCTGTAGGATCATATTCTTGTGTGTTTCTATTGCTGCTAACCATGCCAGGATCACAAGCCGACGAGATTGACTGGGAGAATTTATCGAACAAGGAGCTTCATGATAACTTTCAGCAAATGATGACTGAACAGGTGCAAGATGTGCTGAACAATTTTGAAGAGGCCATGGAGAAGATCACTGGCCTTGAGAAGACGTTCGAAACAAAGCTCGATAACAAGTTTAATGAATTGCTCGCGCGTCTTCCACCACCACCACCCGCTGCACCTAACGCACCTCTCCAACAACAACAACAACGACTACCTCCACGTCGCGAAGCAGACCTCCGCCGAGCAAGCCGTGTTCCTCTTGCGTTTGGCCAAACTGTTGGTGCTGCTGTTGATACTTCTGTGGCTCCTGCTGCTGATGCGGAGGAGGATGATTATGTGGGAGACTATGAGGATGAGGTTGATCAAAATCAACACTACGTGCAGCCACCTGTACCACCACCAGCAGGTCGACCTCAGGTATATATTCGTAATGGTAGGCCTGCACCACCACCTCAGGTACGAGATGATGTCCATATTCCTAAACTGAAATTGAATATTCCACCATTTGAGGGTAGATTTGTTCCTGATATATATCTTACTTGGGAGTTAGAAACTGAACAACGATTTACATGTTTACAATATCCTGAGGAGAGACGAGTTGCTGCTGCTGTTTGTGCTTTCACTAGTTTTGCATGTGTATGGTGGTCTGAACATTGTAGATTGTACCCTATTCCAACTACTTGGGCTGCTTTGAAAACTGCTATGCGTACGCGTTGGGTTCCACCATATTATCAACGTGAATTGCTTCAAAAATTGCAGCGTTTAAGACAAGGAAAAAATTCTGTAGAAGAATATTATCAGGAATTACAAACTGGCATGATTAGATGTGGTATTGTTGAGGAGAATGAAGCTATGCTTGCACGTTTTCTGGGTGGATTAAATAGAGAGATTCAGACCATTCTAGACTATAAGGAGTATACTAATATCACTCGTTTATTCCATCTTGCTTGTAAAGCTGAACGTGAAGTGCAGGATCGACAAGCATTGGGGCGAACTAACTTTTCTGCAGGCCGACCTTCATCATGGACACCACGTGCATCTTCTACTTCAACTGCACCAGCACCTCCATCAGGTGCCACCTCCAGCCGTGATACAAGAAAACAGGCACAACCACCTGATGAGGACATCAATACAATTGTTACACCCACAGCCCCTGCTGCTATACATACTGGACCAATTACTAGAGCTCGTGCACGCCAACTAAATTACCAGGTACTTTCGTTTCTTGGTAATGATTCTAATGTTCATGAGAATATGATGCTGCCTAAATTGGACACATTTGTTTTGCTTACAAATGAAGGGCCTAGCTTGGAGAAGGATGAACATTGGAGCAAGAACAAGCATGGAGATGATGGCATGCGCAAGGGGAACAAGAACGGAGTTACAAGTGATGATTTCAGGACTTTGAAGCCACCATAATGGGTGCATGAAGCCTTGGACGAAATATACAAGATGCCACTTCATAAATTTCGTCCCGAGGCTATTTTAGGTGTTGCGTCACCTTATTATTGGGCCAGGCCCATGTAAATTCGAAATACATAAGTATAGGCTATTTTTAGAGTCCGTATGTGTGGGGAAACAAGAGATAGGGTTGATTTCGGACCCCTCCACCAAGGGCCACGAAATTCCCCCCTCTTCCTCCATATATACAGCCCTTAGGGCATCGTTTAGACTTTGGGTTTTGTTTAGATTAAAAGTTCGCCATAGCTGCAACTTCGCGTACTTCGTTTGTGTTCAACGACCAGACAAAGGCGTCACAGACCCCCACCTTGATCAATAAAGCTTTCATCTTATATTCGCAATATCCAGATTGCAATCTCAGTTTCTTGCTTGTTCTTCGTTTGCTCGCAGGAAACAGACCCTCGTGGTCAGGTTGATCGTGCTCCGGCGTGGTCAATAACCTCTCGGAGTTGGTTTAGCGATTGCTAAGGCGCGACGTCCTCGCACGTTCGTAGTCGGATCGTCAAAGTCGACTTCCACCAACGCGATATCCATCATCTCATCGAAAGACGGGACACCTTAGCCTCTATCAGAAGAAGAACGCTGTGTAGGCCCCGCAGGTGCGCTCTTGGCAGATAATGGTGGTTGTGCCTGTTTTCTTGTATCACGGCTGGAGGTGGCACCTGATGGAGGTGCTGGTGCAGTTGAAGTAGAAGATGCACGTGGTGTCCATGATGAAGGTCGGCCTGCAGAAAAGTTAGTTCGCCCCAATGCTTGTCGATCCTGCACTTCACGTTCAGCTTTACAAGCAAGATGGAATAAACGAGTGATATTAGTATACTCCTTATAGTCTAGAATGGTCTGAATCTCTCTATTTAATCCACCCAGAAAACGTGCAAGCATAGCTTCATTCTCCTCAACAATACCACATCTAATCATGCCAGTTTGTAATTCCTGATAATATTCTTCTACAGAATTTTTTCCTTGTCTTAAACGCTGCAATTTTTGAAGCAATTCACGTTGATAATATGGTGGAACCCAACGCGTACGCATAGCAGTTTTCAAAGCAGCCCAAGTAGTTGGAATAGGGTACAATCTACAATGTTCAGACCACCATACACATGCAAAACTAGTGAAAGCACAAACAGCAGCAGCAACTCGTCTCTCCTCAGGATATTGTAAACATGTAAATCGTTGTTCAGTTTCTAACTCCCAAGTAAGATATATATCAGGAACAAATCTACCCTCAAATGGTGGAATATTCAATTTCAGTTTAGGAATATGGACATCATCTCGTACCTGAGGTGGTGGTGCAGGCCTACCATTACGAATATATACCTGAGGTCGACCTGCTGGTGGTGGTACAGGTGGCTGCACGTAGTGTTGATTTTGATCAACCTCATCCTCATAGTCTCCCACATAATCATCCTCCTCCGCATCAGCAGCAGGAGCCACAGAAGTATCAACAGCAGCACCAACAGTTTGGCCAAACGCAAGAGGAACACGGCTTGCTCGGCGGAGGTCTGCTTCGCGACGTGGAGGTAGTCGTTGTTGTTGTTGTTGGAGAGGTGCGTTAGGTGCAGCGGGTGGTGGTGGTGGAAGACGCGCGAGCAATTCATTAAACTTGTTATCGAGCTTTGTTTCGAACGTCTTCTCAAGGCCAGTGATCTTCTCCATGGCCTCTTCAAAATTGTTCAGCACATCTTGCACCTGTTCAGTCATCATTTGCTGAAAGTTATCATGAAGCTCCTTGTTCGATAAATTCTCCCAGTCAATCTCGTCGGCTTGTGATCCTGGCATGGTTAGCAGCAATAGAAACACACAAGAATATGATCCTACAGACTACGAACAAGTGGTGGTGGTGGGTGTCACAAATCCGTCAAGCAAATCTCAAATTCTTACCAGTTCTTACCCAGCAGCAGGCGGTGATCGGCAACCGTTGTAGTCAAAAACTCTCAAAGCTTGGATAGAGCGATTACCAGGGAGAGTCAAACGCACGACGTAGATGTATGTGGAGCTGGGAAGGCTTATAATATGGTAGCAAAAAGGGTCAGCAATAATCAATTCAGAGATGCAAAGTTGAATAAACGCTCAACGACGGTACTGTGCTGGTCCTAGGCTAGACCGTACTAGAGACGCGAGCCTAGAACACTAACAAAATCACGGCGCGGCACGTAAACAAGGGAAAAGCACACTCTGAATTTTTTTTTCGCTCTTTCTTTTTTTTTGCGCTCTTTTTTTTTTGCGCTGCTTTTTTTTTTTTGCGAAAAATCACTATAATGGCGAGTGTCTCAAAACTCTTCCTAGCTCAAACGGACAGGATGGGCACGAAATTTTTTCGACCAATTTTTTTTTTTTCGACTGCCCGGACCCAAAAACTGGAAACGGGTCAAAAAAACTTCCTATAATGGCACCTGTCTCAAAACACTCAGAAACACCTAAAAATAGGATAGCCAGAAAATTTTTCGAAAAATGCGTTTTCGAAAAATTTTGGGCCTAAACGGAGCGTGGCTACCCGACTTTTCGAAATTTTTTTTTTCCGAAACCTACTCCGGCAAGGAAACACAAATCGGAATCTAGATGGATCCCGAAAACAAACCTAATAAGCAAAGAACTCGGATTGGTGGTGGATATATGGTGGTGGTATATGGCAGCGGTGGTGGTAGCGGTGGTAGTATATGGATATGGATCGGTGGTGGTATATGGACACGGATTGGTGGTGGTATATGGATACGGATTCGGTGCGGTGGTGGTAGATGGCAGGGGCGATGATGATGGTGCGGCGGCGGCGTGACAACTTATGACCAAAACTCGAAACTCTACAAGACTAGACTCTAAGACCAGCAACTAGACACGACGATGCAACCGCAAATTCAACAAAGCAAAACCCTAAAAAGATTATGCAAGGCTCAGATTGGTTCGGATATGATGAACTAACCCTAAAATTTTTTTTGTGGCTTTTTCGTGGACTATAGGTATGAAGAACAGACTCGATCTAAACTACGAAAAACTGTAAAATCTCACCGAGCAACCTGGAAATCTGATACCACTTGATAGAGGCAAAGGTGTCCCGTCTTTCGATGAGATGGTGGATTTCGCTTTGGTGGAAGTCGACTTTGACGATCCGACTACGAACGTGCGAGGACGTCGCGCCTTAGCAATCGCTAAACCAACTCCGAGAGGTTATTGACCACGCCGGAGCACGATCAACCTGACCACGAGGATCTGTTTCCTGCGAGCAAACGAAGAACAAGCAAGAAACTGAGATTGCAATCTGGATATTGCGAATATAAGATGAAAGCTTTATTGATCAAGGTGGGGTTCTGTGACGCCTTTGTCTGGTCGTTGAACACAAACGAAGTACGCGAAGTTGCAGCTATGGCGAACTTTTAATCTAAACAAAACCCAAAGTCTAAACGATGCCCTAAGGGCTGTATATATGGAGGAAGAGGGGGAAATTTCGTGGCCCTTGGTGGAGGGGTCCGAAATCAACCCTATCTCTTGTTTCCCCACACACACGGACTCTAAAAATAGCCTATACTTATGTATTTCGAAATTACATGGGCCTGGCCCAATAATAAGGTGACGCAGCACCTAAAATAGCCTCGGGACGAAATTTATGAAGTGGCATCTTGTATATTTCGTCCAAGGCTTCATGCACCCATTATGGTGGCTTCAAAGTCCTGAAATCATCACTTGTAACTCCGTTCTTGTTTCCCTTGCGCATGCCATCATCTCCATGCTTGTTCTTGCTCCAATGTTCATCCTTCTCCAAGCTAGGCCCTTCATTTGTAAGCAAAACAAATGTATCCAATTTAGGCAGCATCATATTCTCATGAACATTAGAATCATTACCAAGAAACGAAAGTACCTGGTAATTTAGTTGGCGTGCACGAGCTCTAGTAATTGGTCCAGTATGTATAGCAGCAGGGGCTGTGGGTGTAACAATTGTATTGATGTCCTCATCAGATGTTGAGTATGATGTTTATTAGGAAAGACGAGATAGACTATGATTTGTTCTGGTTTCTCTTGTACTCCAAGTAGATCATTGTACTCCTATATATATGCCCACGAGGCTCAAGAAATACAACAAACAATTCCACCAAACCTCTCTCTCCCTTTTAACAGGGATGCTATCCAAGTCCATGAAACATTTTCTGGCCTCTGCATCTGCTACCAGCGCCGCCTAGTCCTCTGACTGCATGAGAGCATTGGCATTACCAACAACCTAGAAAACGATGAATAACTATTAGTACTATAGCATTTGTTCATAGCATGTTTTGAAGTAGCAGTACAGTGGTCTTGATTCATTTTTTGAAAGAGGACAGAGAGACGTACCCATAGAGCTCTCCTAGCTCGAGTTAGAGCAACATTCATGTGCCGTATATCTGCAACAAAACCCACGCCATGGTTTTAAGCACACACGCATGACATGATAATCACATCACGCTCCTGGCCTTGAAAAACATCTACTGTGTTTATGTAGATATATTTCCCTTCCTCAGTATTCATGACCTCCTCAAATTCCTGCTGAAGACATTTCAACTGCAACTTATATGGAGTGATCATTGAAGGAAATATGCCCTAGAGGCAATAATAAAGTTGTTATTTATATTTCCTTATATCATGATAAATGTTTATTATTCATGCTAGAATTGTATTAACCGGAAACTTAGTACATGTGTGAATACATAGACAAACAGAATGTCACTAGTATGCCTCTACTTGACTAGCTCGTTGAATCAATGATGGTTATGTTTCCTAACCATAGACATGAGTTGTCATTTGATTAATGAGATCACATCATTAGAGAATGGTGTGATTGACTTGACCCAACTGTTAGCTTAGCATGATGATCGTTTAGTTTGTTGCTATTGCTTTCTCCATAACTTATACATATTCCTATGACTATATATGAGATCATGCAACTCCCGAATGCCGGAGGAACACTTTGTGTGCTACCAAACGTCACAGCGTAACTGGGTGATTACAAAGGTGCTCTATAGGTGTCTTTGATGGTGTTTTTTGAGTTGGCATAGATCGAGATAAGGATTTGTCACTCCGATTGTCGGACAGGTATCTCTGGGCCCTCTCGGTAATGCACATCACTATAAGCCTTGCAAGCAATGTGACTAATGAGTTAGTTACGGGATGTTGCATTACGAAACGAGTAAACAGACTTGCCGATAACGAGATTGAACTAGGTATTGAGATGCCGACGATCGAATCTCGGGCAAGTAACATACAGATGACAAACGGAACAACATATTTTGTTATGCGGTTTGACCAATAAAGATCTTTGTAGAATATGTAGGAGCCAATATGAGCATCCAGGTTCCACTATTGGTTATTGACCGGAGATGTGCCTCGGTCATGTCTACATAGTTCTCGAACCCGTAGGGTTCGCACACTTAATGTTCTGTGACGATTTGTATTATGAGTTATGTGATTTGATGACCAAAGTTTGTTCGGAGTCCCGGATGAGATCGGGGACATGACGAGGAGTCTCAAAATGGTCGAGATGTAAAGATCGATATATTGGAAGGCTATATTCAGACATCAGAAAGGTTCCGAGTGATTCGGGTATTTTTTTGGAGTACCGGAGAGTTACGGGAATTCATATTGGGCCTTAATGGGCCATACAGGAAAGGAGAGAAAGGCCTCAAGGGTGGCCGCGCCCCTTCCCCATGGACTGGTCCGAATTGGACTAGGGAAAGGGGGCGCCCCCTTCCTTCCTTCTCCTTCTCCCTTCCCTTTTTCCTATTCCATCTAGGAGGTGGAATCCTACTAGGACTAGGGAGTCCTAGTAGGACTCCACACTTTGGGCGCGCCCTATGAGGGCCGGCCTCCTCTTCCCTCCATCCTTTATATACGTGGCCAGGGGGCACCCCATAGACACACAAGTTGATCATTGATCTCTTAGCCATGTGCGGTGCCCTCCTCCACCATAATCCACCTCGGTCATATCGTAGCGATGCTTAGGCGAAGCCCTGTTCCGGTAGCATCATCATCGCCATCACCATGTCATCGTGCTGACGACGCTCTCCCTTGACACTCTGCTGGATCATGAGTTCGTGGGACGTCACCGAGCCGAACGTGTGCAGATCACGGAGGTGTCGTACTTTCGATACTAGGATCGGTCGATCGTGAAGACGTACGACTACATGATAACCCACAAGTATAGGGGATCGCAACAGTTTTCGATAAGTAAGAGTGTCGAACGCAACGAGGAGCTAAAGGTAGAACAAATATTCCCTCAAGCTCTATCAACCACCGATACAACTCTACGCACGCTTGACGTTCGCTTTACCTAGAACAAGTATGAAACTAGAAGTACTTTGTAGGTGTTGTTGGATGGGTTTGCAAGATAATAAATAGCAAGTAAATAAAAGGTAGGGGCTGTTTAGATTAAGAAACAATAAAGTAAATATAGCGAGTGTGGAAAAGTGGTGGTAGGAGTTGCGAAATTGCCCCTAAACAATTGACTACTTTACTAGACCGATAGCAAGTATTATGTGGGAGAGGCCACTGCTAGCATGTCATCCCTGACTTGGAATTCTATGCACTCATGATTGGAACTATTAGAAAGCATCCGCAACTACTAATGTTCATTAAGGTAAAACCCAACCATAGCATTAAGATATATTGGTCCCCTTCAATCCCGTATGCATCAATTTCTATGCTAGGTTGAAGCTTCTGTCACTCTTGCTCTCCAATACATAGTCCTATCAACATACAACTAACCCTAGGGTGTGATCCACGCGTGCAATCATATGATGGGCACCAAAGGACAGCAACATAACCACAAGCAAATTAAATCAATCATAGCAATTCATCAACCACCGATAGGACAACGAAAATCTATTTAGACATCATAGGATGGCAACACATCATTGGATAATAATATGAAGCATAAAGCACCATGTTCAAGTAGAGGGTATAGCGGGTTGCGGGAGAGTGGACCACTGTAGATAGAGGGGGGAAGGGGATGGAGATGTTGGTGAAGATGGAGGAGGTGTTGGTGTAGATCGCGGTGATGATGATGATGGCCACGGCAGCGTTCCGGCGCCACCGGAAGAGAAGGGGAGAGGGGGCCCCTTCGTCTTCTTCTTCCTTGACCTCCTCCCTAGATGGGAGAAGGGTTTCCCCTCTGGTCCTTGGCCTCCATGGTATGGCAGGGGCGAGAGCCCCTCCGAGATTGGATGTGTCTCTCTGTCTCTCTCTGTTTTTGCGTTCTCAGATTCTTCCCTTTCACCGTTTCTTATATTCCCGGAGATCCGTAACTCCGATTGGGCTGAAATTTTAACATGATCTCTATCCGGATATTAGCTTTCTTGCGGCGAAAGAAGGGCATCAAGCGCCTTACGGGTGGCCCACGAGGGTCAGGGCGCGTCCAGGGGGCAGGCACGCCCCCCTGCCTTGTGGCCACCTCGGGCACCGTCTCGCGTTGATTTTTCTTCCCAAAAATCATATATATTCCAAAAAAAATCTCTGTCTGTTTTTATCCCGTTTGGACTCCGTTTGATATGGATATTCTGCAAAACAAAACACATGCAACAAACAGGAACTGGCACTGGGCACTAGATCAATATGTTAGTCCCAAAAATAGTATAAAAAGTTGCCAAAAGTATATGAAAGTTGAATAATATTGGCATGGAACAATCAAAAATTATAGATATGACGGAGACGTATCAGCATCCCCAAGCTTAATTCCTGCTCGTCCTCGAGTAGTTAAATGATAAAAAAGATAATTTTTGATGTGGAATGCCACCTAGCCTAATCTTGATCATGTAATCTAATCATGGCATGAATATTAAGACACAAGTGATTCAAAGCAATAGTCTATCATTTGACATAAAAACAATAATACTTCAAGCCTACTAATAAAGCAATCATGTCTTTCCAAAATAACAAGGCCAAAGAAAGTTATCCCTACAAAATCATATAGTCTGGCTATGCTCCATCTTCACCACACAAAATACTCACATCATGCACAACCCTGGTGACAAGCCAACCAATTGTTTCATACTTTTGACATTCTCAAACCTTTTCAACTTTCACGCAATACATGAGCGTGAGCCATGGACATAGCACTATAGGTGAAATAGAATGGTGGTTGTGGAGAAGACAAAAAGGAGAAGATAATCTCACATCAACTAGGCGTATCAACGGGCTATGGAGATGCCCATCAATAGATATCAATGTGAGTGAGTAGGGATTGCCATGCAACGGATGCACTAGAGCTATAAGTATATGAAAGCTCAAACTGAAACTAAGTGGGTGTGCATCAAACTTGTTTGCTCATGAAGACCTAGGGCATTTGAGGAAGCCCATCATTGGAATATACAAGCCAAGTTCTATAATGAAAATTCCCACTAGTATATGAAAGTAATAACTCAAGAGACTCTCTATATGAAGAACATGGTGCTACTTTGATGCACAAGTGTGGTAAAAGGATAGTAACATTGCCCCTTCTCTCTTTTTCTCTCATTTTTTTCTTCTTTTTTTTGTAGGCTTCTTTGGCCTCTCTCTCTTTTTTGGGGGGGGGGCTTCTTTGGCCACATTTATTTTTATAACCTCACATGGGACAATGTTCTAATAATGATGATCATCACAATTTTATTTACTTACAACTCAATTTTACAACTCGATATCTAGAACAAAGATATGATTCTATATGAATGCCTCCGGCGGTGTACCGGGATGTGCAATGATCTAGCGTAGCAATGAAATAAAAAAACGGACAAGCCATGAACACACCATGCTAGCTATCTTACGATCATGCAAAGCAATATGACAATGAATGCTCAAGTCATGTATATGATGATGATGAGAGTTGCATGGCCAATATATCTCGGAATGGCTATAGAAATGCCATGATAAGTAGGTACGGTGGCTGTTTTGAGGAAGATATATGGTGGGTTTAAGGTACCAGCGAAAGTTGCGCGATACTAGAGAGGCTAGCAATGGTGGAAGGGTGAGAGTGCGTATAATCCATGGACTCAACATTAGTCATAAAGAACTCATATACTTATTGCAAAAATCTATTAGTCATCGAAACAAAGTACTACGCGCATGCTCCTAGGGGGATAGATTGGTAGGAAAAGACCATCGCTCGTGCCCGACCGCCACTCATAAGGAAGACAATCAATAAATACCTCATGCTCCAACTTTGTTACATAACGGTTCACCATACATGCATGCTACGGGAATCACAAACCTCAACACAAGTATTTCTACAATTCACAACCACCCACTAGCATGACTCTAATATCACCATCTTTATATCGCAAAACTATTGCAAGGAATCAAACATATCATATTCAGTGATCTACAAGTTTTATGTAGGATTTTATGACTAACCATGTGAATGACCAATTCCTGTCATCTCTCTAAATAGATATAAGTGAAGTAAGAGAGTTTAATTCTTTCTACAAAAGATATGCCCACGCTCCAACAAATATAAGTGAAGAAAAAGAGCATTCTACAAATGGCGGTTGTCTATGTAAAGAGAAATAGGCAATCCAAACTTCAAATGATATAAGTGAAGCACATGAAGCATTACCTAAAGCCATACTCAAAAGATATAAGTGAAGTGCATAGTGCATTCTATAAATCAACCAAGGACTAACTCATACAAGCATGATGCATAAAAGAAAAATGAAAACTAATTGCAAAGGATGCTCCAAGATTGCACATATCGCATGAACGAAACGAATCCGAAAACATACCGATACTTGTTGAAGAAAGAGGGGATTCCTTCCGGGGCATCCCCAAGCTTAGACGCTTGAGTCTCCTTGAATATTTACTTGGGATGCCTCGGTCATCCCCAAGCTTGAGCTCTTGCTTCTCTTACTTCTCCTCACATCGAGACCTTCTCGATCATCGAACACTTCATCCACACAAAACTTCAACAGAAAACTCGGTAAGATCCATTAGTATAATAAAGCAAATCACTACTCTAAGTACTGTTGCAAACCAATTCATATTTCGTTCTTGCATTGTGTCTACTGTAGTATAACTTTTTCATGGCTTAATCCACTAATATAAATTGATAGTTTCATCAAAACAAGCAAACTATGCATCAAAAACAGAATCTGTCTAAAACAGAACAGTCTGTAATAATCTGAACATTCACCATACTTATGATAGTTTAAAAATTCTACCAAAATTAAGAAAAATAAAAAAGTTGTATAGTAAGACAGTGCAAAAAGAATCAGAACCATTTTACGTTCCAGCTAAAAATGTAAAATCGCACACTACAGCCAAAGTTTCTATCCTGCACCATACAAACCATCAAGCAAATGTAAACATCCTAAAGGCAAACCTTGGCACATTATTTTTATAATACAATGGAATTGTACAAGGGGATAATTATTTTTGTTGAAAAGTTTCTGTAATCAAGATTCACAAACTTGCCGTGAGCATGAACAAAGTTCAAGGATCTCTCCCACTTCAACAATGCATGTCTTTCTCACTTTCACTTTCCTTTTTGAAGAAGATTTGGGTTCCCCTCTTTATTTTTGTTGTTTTTTAACTATATGAAAGCAATCAAAAGAAATAAATGACTCTCTAAGACTTCTGGGTTGTCTCCCTGGCAGCGCTTTCTTTAAATCCATTAAGCTAGGCATATAGTGCTCAAGTAATGGATCCACCCGGATCCCAAGGTATATCAAAGCCAATTTTAATCAATAGTGATTTGTAATTTAGTAGTGAGCACGAAGTAACATATATCATGCAACAACAAAGTCTAAATCTCTTCCTATGCATCGGCATGTCATAAAAGAACAATTCATGCACACACAGTAAAGGCCAATGCATAGTATAAACAATTTCTTGCAATTTTATCGTATTGGAAACATAGAGAGGTGGAGATATGGTTCCTCTCTCATAATAATTGCAAGTAGGAGCAGCAAGCACATACATATCATATTTATCAAAATCATCATGTGCAACAGTAAAAGGTAACCCATCAATATAATCCTTAATAAGAGCAAACTTCTCTGATATAGTGTAGTTTGGAGAATTCAAAAAGATAATAGGACTATCATGTGTGGGTGCAATAGCAACAATTTCATTTTTAACATAAGGAACTATAGCAAGTTCATCTCCATAAGCATAATTCATATTGGCATCTTGGCCACAATCATAGCAAGCATCATCAAAAAGGTATATTTCAAAAGAATCAACGGGATCATAACAATCATCATAGCAATCATCTCTCGCAAGCACGAAGGGAAATTAAACAATGTATGAGTTGGAGGGTTACTCTCATTAGAAGGTGGGCACGGGTAGCTAATCCGCTCTTCCTCCTTTTGTTCTTCGCTCTCCTCCTCATCTTTTTCATCCAATGAGCTCACAGTTTCATTAATTTATTCTTCCATAGACTCCTGCAAAATATTAGTCTCTTCTTGGACAGCGGAGACTTTCTCAATAAGCGCATTAATATAGGAATTATATTCATAATTATCATAGCAATATTTTAAGATAGCTAAATTTTCAGGCCTATAAACATCATCATCATAAGCTTCATGTTTTTCAAACAAAGATTCAATTTTATAAGCACCCTTAAAAGCAACAAATTCTTCTATTTGTTCCACATCATAGTAATCATATAACCATTAGCATAAGAAGCTAAGGTTTCATTATCATTAAATTCACATGAAAAGGGAAGGTGTGGAGCCTTTACCTTAGACCAACAAGTATAATCATATCTCAAGCATAGTTGCCTAGCATACCAATTCAATATATGAATTTGATCCCATAATAGTTTCCCTTTTTGTGTCAAGCGGTAATCCCTAAAGTATTCACGTTGATCCAACGTTACTCCCATTACATAATTGAATGGGGTTTTCTCAGGATTATTAAAGTAGTACATAATATTTTTCACATAACCAGCATCGAGGGTTTCAGGAGGTTCCCCATATCCATGAGTATCAGGTACACCTAATGTTTTTGGTATTTCGTGTTCCATATCCATAACTAAAGATATAGAATAACTAAGAACAGCAAATAAAATTTACTTAGTGATAAAGCAAACAAGCACACACGAGAATATTCACCCCACGCTATTGCTCCCCGACAACGGCGCCAGAAAAAGGTCTTGATAACCCACAAGTATAGGGGATCACAACAATTTTCGATAAGTAAGAGTGTCGAACCCAACGAGGAGCTAAATGTAGAACAAATATTCCCTCAAGCTCTATCGACCACCGATACAACTCTACGCACGCTTGACATTCGCTTTACCTAGAACAAGTATGAAACTAGAAGTACTTTGTAGGTGTTGTTGGATGGGTTTGCAAGATAATAAAGAGCAAGTAAATAAAAGGTAGGGGTTGTTTAGATTAAGAAACAATAAAGTAAATATAGTGAGTGTGGAAAAGTGGTGGTAGGAGTTGCGAAATTGCCCCTAAGAAATTGACTACTTTACTAGACTGATAGCAAGTATTATGTGGGAGAGGCCACTGCTAGCATGTCATCCCTGACTTGGAATTCTATGCACTTATGATTGGAACTATTAGCAAGCATCCGCAACTACTAATGTTCATTATGGTAAAACCCAACCAAGCATTAAGATATATTGGTCCCCCTTCAATCCTGTATGCATCAATTTCTATGCTAGGTTGAAGCTTCTGTCACTCTTTCCCTCCAATACATAGTCCTATCAACATACAACTAACCCTAGGGTGTGATTCACGCGCGCAATCATATGATGGGCACCAAAGGACAGCAAAATAACCACAAGCAAATTAAATCAATCATAGCAATTCATCAACCACCGATAGGACAACGAAAATCTACTCAGACATCATAGGATGGCAACACATCATTGGATAATAATATGAAGCATAAAGCACCATGTTCAAGTAGAGGGTCCAGCAGGTTGAGGGAGAGTGGACAACTGTAGATAGAGGGGGGAAGGTGATGGAGATGTTGGTGAAGATGGCGGAGGTGTTGGTGTAGATCGCGGTGATGATGAAATTGGCCACGACAGCGTTCCGGCGCCACCAGAAGAGAAGGGGAGAGGGGGGCCCTTCGTCTTCTTCTTCCTTGACCTCCTCCCTAGATGGGAGAAGGGTTTCCACTCTGGTCCTTGGCCTCCATGGTATGGGAGGGGCGAGAGCCCCTCCGAGATTGGATCTATCTCTCTCTGTTTCCGCGTTCTCAGATTCTTCCCTTTCACCGTTTCTTATATTCCCGGAGATCCGTAACTCCGATTGGCCTGAAATTTTAACACAATCTCTATCCGGATATTAGCTTTCTTGCGGCGAAAGAAGGGCATCAACCGCCTTATGGGTGGCCCACGAGGGTTAGGGGCGCGCCCAGGGGGCAGGCGCGCCCCCTGCCTCGTGGCCACCTCGGGCACCGTCTCGCGTGGATTTTTCTTCCCAAAAATCATATAAATTCCAAAAAAAATCTCCATCAGTTTTTATCCCGTTTGGACTCCGTTTGATATGGATATTTTGCGAAACAAAAAACATGCAACAAACAGGAACTGGCACTGGGCACTGGATCAATATGTTAGTCCCAAAAATAGTACAAAAAGTTGCCAAAATTATATGAAAGTTGAATAATATTGGCATGGAACAGTCAAAAATTATAGATATGACGGAGACGCACTACATCAACCGCGTTGTCATAACGCTTCCGCTTACGGTCTATGAGGGTACGTAGATAATACTCTCCCCTCTCATTGCTATGCATCACCATGATCTTGTGTGTGCGTAGGAAATTTTAGAAATTACTGCATTCCCCAACAGTGGCATCCGAGCCAGGTCTATGCGTAGATGTTATATGCACGAGTAGAACACAAAGGAGTTGTGGGCGTGGGTATATACATATTTTTTCGTCACTGGTTGATTCTTGATTCGACGGTATTGTTGGATGAAGCGGCTTAGACCGACATTACGCGTACGCTTACGCGAGACGGGTTCTACCGACGTGCTTCGCACACAGGTGGCTAGTGGGTGTCTGTTTCCAACTTTAGTTAAATCGGATTCAATGAACAGGGTTCTTTCTAAAGATCAATAATCAATCACTATACTACATTGTGGTTTTGATGCGTAGGTAAGAATGGTTCTTGCTAGAAGCCTGTAGCAGCCACGTAAAACTTGCAACAACAAAGTAGAGGACGTCTAATTTGTTTTTGCAGGGCATGTTGTGATGTGATATGGTCAAGACATGATGAGATATAAATTGTTGTATGAGATGACCATGTTTTGTTGAAGTTATCGACAACTGTCAGGAGCCTTATGGTTGTCTCTTCATTGCATAAGATGCAATCGACATATAATTGCTTTACTTTATCGCTATACGATAGCAATAGTTGCAAAAGCAATAGTAGGTGAGATGACCATGTGACGACACGTTGATAGAGATCAAGATGATGGAGATCATGGTGTCATGCCGGTGACGATAAATATCATGACGGTGTTTTGAAGATGGAGATCAAAGGCACAAGATGATGATGGCCATATCAGGTCACATATTTTGATTGCATGTGATGTTTATCCTTTATGTATCTTATTTTTCTTAGTTCGGCGGTAGCATTATAAGATGATCTCTCACTAAATTTCAAGGTATAAGTGTTCTCCCTGAGTATGCACCGTTGCGATAGTTCGTCGTGCCGAGACACCATGTGATGATCGGGTGTGATAAGCTCTATGTTCACATACTACGGGTGCAAGCCAGTTTTGCACACGCAGAATACTTGGGTTAAACTTGACGAGCCTAGCATATGCAGATATGGCCTCGGAACACTGAGACCGAAAGGTCAAGCATGAATCATATAGTAGATATGATCAACATAGTGATGTTCACCATTGAAAACTACTCCATCTCACGTGATGATCGGACATGGTTTAGTTGATATGGATCACATGATCACTTAGATGATTAGAGGGATGTCTATCTAAGTGGGAGTTCTTAAGTAATATGATTAATTGAACTTTAATTTATCATGAACTTACTCCTCATAGTATTTGCATAACTATGTTGTAGATCAATAGCTCGCGATGTAGCTCCCCGTTCATTTTTGATATGTTCCTAGAGAAAAATAAGTTCAAATATGTTAGTACCAATGATGCGGACTAGCTCCGTGGTCTGAGGACTATCCTCAATGTTTCACAGAAGTATTATGTCCTTGATGCACCACTAGGTGACAGAACTGTTGCAGGAGCAGATGCAAACGTTATGAACGTTTGACAAGCTCGGTATGATGACTACTTGATAGTTTAGTGCACCATGCTTTACGGCTTAGAACCGGGATTTCAAAAATGTTTTGAACGATATGGAGAATATGAGATGTTCCAAGAGTTGAAATTGGCATTTCATACTCATGCCCATGTCAACGAGTAGAAGACCTTTGACAGTACTTTGCCTACAAGATGGAGCAGAATAGCTCAACTAGTGAGCATGTGCTCAGATTGTCTGGGTACTACAATTGCTTGAATCAAGTGGGAGTTAATCTTCCAGATAAGATAGTAATTGACAAAGTTCTCTAGTCACTATCACCAAGTTACTAGAACTTAGTGATAAACTATAATATGCAAGGGAAAACAAAAGTAATTCCCAAGCTCTTCGTGATGCTGAAATCGGCAAAGGTAGAAATCAAGAAATAGCATCAAGTGTTGATGGTTAACAAGACCACTAGTTTCAAGAAAAGGACAAAGGGAAAGAAAGAGGAACTTAAAAGAAGAATAGCAAGCAAGTTGCTGCTCCTATGAAGAATCTCAAAGCTAGACCCAAGCCTGGAACTGAGTGCTCTACTGCAAAGGAAATGGTCACTGGAAGTGGAACTGTCCTAGATACTTGGTGGATAAGAATGATGGAAAAGTGAACAAAAGTATATATTTGATATACATGTTATTGATGTGTACTTTACTTGTGTTTATAACAACACCTCAGTATTTGATATTGGTTCAGTTACTAAGAGTAGTAACTCGAACCAGGAGTTGCAAAATAAACAGAGACTAGTTAAGGGCGAGGTGATGATGTGAGTTGGAAGTGATTCCAAGGTTTATAAGATCACCATCGCACACTCCCTTTACCTTCGGGATTAGTGTTGAACCTAAAATAAATGTTTTTTGGTGTTTGCGTAGAGCATAATATGATTGGATCATGTTTATTGCAATACAGTTATTCATTTAAGTCAAGGATAATTGTTATCCTGTTTACATGAATAAAACCTTCTGAGGTCATACACCCAAGGTGAATGGTTTATTGAATCTTGATCGTAGTAATACACATATTCATAATATTGAAGCCAAAAGATGCAAAGTTAGAAATGATAGTGCAACTTATATGTGGCATTACCGTTTAGGTCATATTGGTGTAAAGCGCATGAAGAAACTCCATGCTGATGGGCTTTCGGAATCACTTGATTATGAATCATATGATGCTTGCGAACCATGCCTCGTGGGCAAGATGACTAAAACTCCATTCTCTGGGACAATGGAACAAGCAACTAACTTATTGGGAATAATACATATTGATGTATGCAATCCAATGAGTGTTGAGGCTCACGGCGGGTATCGTTATTTTCTGATCTTCACAGATGATTTGAGCAGATATGGGTATATCTACTTGATGAAACATAAGTCTAAAACATTTGAAAAGTTCAAAGAATTTCCGGGTGAAGTGGAAAATCATTGTAACAAGAAAATAAAGTTTCTGTGATCTGATCGTGGAGGAGAATATTTGAGTTATGAGTTTGTTCTTCATTTGAAACAACGCGGAATAGTTTTGCAACTCACGCCACCTGGAACACCACAGCGTAATGGTGTGTCCGAACATCATAACTGTACTTTATTAGATATGGTGCGATCTATGATGTCTCTTACCGATTTATCACTATCATTTTGGGGTTATGCATTAGAGACAGTTGCATTCACGTTAAATAGGGCACCATCTAAATCCGCTGAGACGACACCATATGAACTATGGTTTAGCAAGAAACATAACTTGTCATTTGTTAAAGTTTGGGGCTATGATGCTTATGTGAAAAAGTTTCAACCTGATAAGCTTGAACCCAAATCGGAGAAATGCGTCTTCATAGGATACCCAAAGGAAACTATTGGGTACACCTTCTATCACAGACCCGAAGGCAAGATATTCGTTGCTAAAAATGGATCCTTTCTAGAGAAGATTTCTCTCAAAAGAAGTGATTGGGAGGAATGTAAAACTTGATGAGGTAATTGTACCTTCTACCGGATTGGAAATTAGTTCATCATAGAAATCAGTTCTAGTGATTCCTGCACCAATTAATGAGGAAGTTAATGATGATGATCATGAAACTTCAGATCAAGTTACTACCGAACCTCGTAGGTAAACCATAATACGTTCCGCACCAGAGTGGTACGGTAATCCTGTTCTGGAGGTCATGTCACTTGACCATGATGAACCTACAAACTATGAGGAAGCGATGATGAGCCCAGATTCCGCGGAATGTCTTGAAGCCATGAAATCTGAGATGAGATCCATGTATTAGAACAAAGTATGGACTTTGATTAACTTTCCCGTTGATCGGTGAGCCATTAAGAATAAATGGATTTTCAAGAGGAAGACAGACACTGATAGTAGTGTTACTATCTAGAAGGCACGAATTGTCACAAAAGGTTTTCGGCAAGTTCAAGATGTTGACTACGATGAGATTTTCTCACTCGCAGCGATGCTTAAGTCTATCTGAATCATGTTAGCAATTGCAACATTTTATGAAATCTGGCAAATGGATGTCAAAACTGCATTCCTTAATGGATTTCTTAAAGAAGAGTTGTATATGATGCAACAAGAAGGTTTTGTCAATCCTAAAGGTGCGAACAAAGTGTGCAAGCTCCAGCGATCCATCTATGGATTGGTGCAAGCATCTCGGAGTTGGAATATATACTTTGATAAAGTGATCAAAGCATATGATCTTATACAGACTTGCGGTGAAGCCTGTATTGACAAGAAAG
Source organism: Triticum dicoccoides (assembly GCF_002162155.2). Lineage (NCBI taxonomy): Eukaryota > Viridiplantae > Streptophyta > Magnoliopsida > Poales > Poaceae > Triticum > Triticum dicoccoides. The sequence continues at coordinate 219,915,400 of NC_041380.1, forward strand.
TGAGTGGAAGCACTACAACATTTCTGATAAGTATATGTGAATGACATATTGTTGATCGGAAATAATGTAGAATTTTCTGGAAAGCATAAAGGAGTGTTTGAAAAGAGTTTTTCAAAGAAAGACCTCGATGAAACTACTTACATATTGAGCATCAAGATCTATAGAGATAGATCAAGACGCTTGATATATTTTCAATGAGATAGTTCAAAATGGAAAAGTCAAAGAAGGAGTTCTTGCCTGTGTTGCAAGGTGTGAAGTTGAGTAAAGACTCAAAACCCGACCACGACAGAAAATAGAAAGAGAATTAAAAGTCATTCCCTATGCCTCAGTCATAGGTTCTATAAAGTATGCTATGCTGTGTACCATACCTATTGTGTACCTCACCATAAGTTTGGCAAGAGGGTACAATAGTGATCCAAGAGTGGATCACTGGACAGCGGTCAAAAATATCCTTAGTGGAATAAGGAAATGTTTCTCGGTTATGGAGGTGACAAAGAGTTCGTCGTAAAGAGGTACCTTGATGCAAGCTTTGACACCGATCTAGATGACTCTAACTCTCGATCTAGATACATATCGAAAGTGGGAGAAATTAGCTAGAGTAGCTCCGTGCAAAGCATTGTAGACAGAGAAAATTTGCAAAATACATACGGCTTTGAATGTGGCAGACCTGTTGACTAAATTTCTCTCACAAGCAAAACATGATCACTCTTTGGGTGTTAATCACATAGCGATGTTGTCGTGGAATTGTCACGGCAGATGTCCTTAGTGTCAGGACTTAGTCGTGAGGCCAATGCATCTATGTGGTAGCTTGAGAGGGGTTGAGCGGGACGAGAGACGCGATGCTTTACCCAGGTTCGGCCCCTCACAGTGGAGGTAAAAGCCTACATCCTGCTTCATTGATATTGATGATGATGATCACGGTTACAAGAGTGCTCTATCTCGAGAGTTATTGTCTAAACCTAACTTGTCCAACTTGTGGAACTTGTCAATCTTCTCCCTCTTTGGGTGCTCTGCCCCTCCTTATATATGTTGAAGGGGCGGTTTACATGACTAGTCCTATTAGGATTAGGATTACTCTATTACAAGTGGAGTCCTAGTCTTGCTTCCTTTGTAAGGGAATATTCCTTATGCTTTCCTCTTAATCCGGCCCACCATAATACGAGCCGGCCTTCCATGAACCATCTGCTTGGGCCACCGGGTCTTGTTGCTCCTCTGCTCCGCCGGCCGGGTCACCAATGAGTCACCTGGCTCGGCCGGGTCATCAGAGAGTGGAGAAATCCGGGCGGGTCACTTAGTGAGTCGCCAAACCAGGGCGGGTCACCAGTGAATCGCCAAGTCCGGCCGGGTCATACTTTCGGTCGGGTCATACCGCGGGGTATATCCCCGACATTAGCCCCCAGTTTAATTTGGATTTATCCATGTTAAACTGATCTTGCAAAATAAACACAAGAACACATTTGACAGGTTGTGATCCGGGTTAACAATTCTTGTAAGCCGGCACCTGGTCATCTTTAAGTCCTTGTCATTTCCTTCTTGATACATGCCCATGAACTCATAGCAAATCCCCTTTAGTAGATATGTTCAAACTTTGTGAATGCAAAAAATCCAGATACTTCTTTTTGAGAAATCCGGGTCAATAGGCCAGCTTCAGAGTCAATTTGCTGATATTGGTCTCTTGTAGAGGAATATTGTAAGAAATAATCCACTTGAATCGGCTTCCAAAGCGCCGGTTTTTAAAAAATATTGGTTTTGAAATACTCATTAACTTTCAGCCGGCTTGTAGAATTTGCCGGTTATCATTGTCAAAATACCCAGTTTATAAATATTGATAGCACCGGGTTATAATTGTTGCCGATGCCGGGTTATAGTTATTGGTGACGCCGGGTCAATCTGGTTTACTCAAAACCGAGAATTTGAAGATTTTCTCCCTTATATGCATATAACTTGTATCCCCCAAGTCTTGAGCAGAAACAAAGTGATGATTTAAGACTTGCTTCAATATAAATACTGCCACTTTGAAGAAATCCATGTTGTTCATTGTAGTCACTAGTAAAGACTGAATACTCCATATATGTAGCCCCCAAGTGCCTGGTTGTCATGCTTGCAGCAACCTGGGACTTGTAATTGCCTTATACTCATAAAAACTTCAACCAGTGTAGCCCTCAAAGGCCGGCTCAGTAAGATAATATTGATCTAGGACTTTGTGTATATTTCTTTGAAAAGAACATCATATGATGTAACCCCCATCATGGGGCTTGAACCCACGTCCACAAGGCAGAGCTTTGTGCTTTACCAACTGAGCAGTGGATCCTACAATATAATAGATTAAAACTTGTGTACCTTGAATTGTTGACAGGAGCAACTGGTAGCCCCCAAGGGCCGGCTCATTATGATGTGATGAGTCGGTTCTTCAATAAGGCCAGTAAAAATGACTTTGCATTAGCCCCCAAGTGCCATGGTGCATGCTGGCAGTGACATGGGATTTGCATATTTGATGTAATCTCAATTTGAATAATGTAGCCCCCAAGTGTCGGGTCGTAAGCCTACAGCGACTCGGGACTATTCCTTCCATTGTAGAATAAATTATATCCATTGATAAAATAATATTCATTGCGTTGAAGCGACTTTGAAAACCTCAATCATAATATTGGTTATTGATAACCATAATAAAACTCCAGCCATGTTGGCTATTAAAGATTTGAATAATATAATCCGGTTTGGAAAACCGGTTCTTGTGATATTGAATCGAACTGCCGGTTTAGGATACCTGTGCAGTAAGGGTGATAACCCATTCTTTAGAAGCCAAAACTTCCAAATGTTTATGATTTTCATATATGGCGACTTATCGTCAAAAGTCGATCCGGGTTAACATAAACCACACATATATACTTCAGATGAGAGCAAAAAGGTCTCAAGACAAAACCAAATATTGTTTGCAAAAAACTTATACCAAATAAAAATCAAGGTTTCTGATTTGAATACAATCAGTAAACCGTTCCAAAGGGGTTAAGCTAGGATTCGAATACGATCATGTAGCCCCCAGTGGCTTTGGCGTTGCGCCGATCAAGAGGGTACCGACAGCTATGTTCTCTTCCTTCGAATACGACCTATGTTTGAACAGGAAGCCCCCAAATGACCTTGAGGGGTTTTTAACGACCATGATTCGAATATGATCCAAGTCAGACCCAAAAGGGGTTAAGCTATGATTCGAATACGATCAAGAAGCCCCCTAGTGAGTTTGGCAGTGTGCCGATCAAGAGGGTTAAGACAGCTATGTTCTCTTTGGTTCGAATACGACCTATGTTTGAACAGGAAGCCCCCAAGTGACCTGTAAATGTGGCTATGAGCCGAATCAAAGGGTAATCATAGCTTAGCTCAATAAGTCGGAAGCCCCCAAGTGATATATTTCTGAGCTATGCTCGTTGGGTGCCTATGTTTGAGTTTTTGCTGTGCAACAAACTCTCTTTGGTCCCTGTAATTTTTCCTGTAAACTCGAACTTGTGAGAGATGAATTCTTTTTAAACCAGAATTTCAAACCGGATATTTCGAGCTTCAAAGCTTTGTGGGAGACAGATTGTCCTTGAGCCGGATATTTGAACCGGATTTGAGAAAAAGCTTTGTAAGAGACAAATTTACCTTGAGCCGGATGTTTGAACCGGATTTGAGAGCCTCAAAGCTTTGCGGGAGAGAGATGTCTCTTGAACCGGATTTTAAACTGGAATCTTTATTTTGAGCCGGAAATTTTCTGACGGCCTTTTAAGTTTTCACCAATATGGTGGTAGCCTCCTGGACCGGGTTATCTTCCCTCCCATGACCCAGAGTTCCCGAGTCATGTCATTGTAGCCCCCGAGTCTCAAGGCGCCTCGAAGAGTTGTATTGAGATTCTCCATATTTGATCGTGATATAAACCGGTATGAGTCATTCAATATCTTAGTGATATAATTTGTCCTGCACTAGAGAACTTGCAAGCCAGAGTAATTGCTTTTTTAAAGAAAGCAATATATAATATAAAAGTATAATGGATGGGTTTCACCTGATATGTTAGGCCAGGAAATATCCGCCGCGGAGTTGGTGATCACCACATCGAAGCTGAAAATAATCACGGGCGAATCGGTCGCGGCAGCAGACAGATGAGCCGCCCACGGCATTGTAAGTCGGTGCGGACGTGCAAGCTGTCCTTTTTGTTGTAAGCCGGCGCGGACGGACGAGTCGTCCATGGCATTGTAAGCCGATGTGGTCGCGAGAGACGGCCACAGCGTTGGAAACAGCCCGGACACGGGAGGGACAAACATGGATGCGGACGATGAGTCAGTCACGCGTGCGGATGTAGCGGGGGCCGCGACTTGCACAAATAATGCTCTTGCGCATCCTTTATGCGACACCTTTGTAAGGAATAATGGTCCTGCGAAAAGAAATATCATGGACCAGAGTAATTGTTCTTTTAACAATTTAATATGTGCTGATAATATATAGAAAAGATAGCACCTCACGTATTTGGACGATAGATTGTCAAGGCCACAAGCAGCCCAACGCCAGCACCCAGCAACGGGCCGGCCTCGCCTGCAGCTCGGCCCATCAGACAGAAGCGGCCCAACCGTAACATCAGCTGCCCCGAGTGGGTGTGATGCCACCAGCTACTTATACGCCTCTCTCCGCTGGAGTTAGGTATCCAGTGGATCACGGCACAGATCCAACGGCGGCTCTCTTTCCCATTCTCTGTTTTCCCCAATTCTTGTATCCAGAGATTGTAACCCTAAATTGCTACCTGAATTCGTGAGTTGAGTGCTAGATCGAGCAATATATCAGTGGGTTGCTTACATATGGTATCAGAGCCTTCGATCCACACCCTGGCGCATCTGATCGAGACAAGGGCACAGAAATCGATCAAGGATCGACTCAGCGCCATGGATCCTTCCTTCAAGGAGTACTTCGACAAGCTCACCAACTCCCTCGATGCGATCCACTCCGACATCCGCTCCCACACCACCAAGCTAGACGATCTGGGCCAGTGGCGCCCTGATCTGGAGCGGCGCGTGGATCAGCTCTCGGCAGCGGTAGCTGAGCTCCAAGCACGGCCCGCGACAATAATGGAGGAGCGACATGTAGAGGCGCCGGCACCCGCACCACCAGCTCCACTGCGTGACCACGTCGGCATCAACAAGTGCGCGGAGGGCGACGCCCTCGGGTCGATCGACCGTGGCATCGACGTTCTGCCACGGGGACTGGCGCCGATGTTCGCATCAGTGGCCACCCCGGCCAACAGTCAGTCCCAAACTCCCGTTTAGTCTACCATCGCATCTCCATACGTGCATGCTAGTCACATCCTCGCTGGGATTGGCCAGGCCCATCCATCGATCGGGTTTCCCCAATTCACGGGCAAAAATCCGCGTTTATGGGAAACTCTTTGCGAGCAGTACTTCCAGATGTTCGATGTCCATGAGAAATTCTGGGTTCCGATGGCATCACTCAACTTTTCTGGTTCTGCATCGGTGTGGCTACAATCGGTGCAGAAGAAACTGACGGAGTTCGATTGGGAATCCTTCTCGACTCTGTTTTGTACTCGATTCGGTCGCGACCATCACCAACTCTTGATCCGCCAATTTTATTCACTGTCACAGAAAACAACAGTAGCTGATTACATTGAGCAATTTGAACTGATCATTAGTCATTTATCTGCATATTCTGAATCCATACATCCTTACTATTATCTTACCCGTTCTGTTGAGGGACTGTGACCCGACATTCGAGCGGTGGTGCTGGTGCAGCGACCACCTGACCTCGACACTGCCTGCGCCTTGGCCTTGCTTCAAGAGGAGGTGGCGGATGGTGCTTCGTGAGAGCGTGCGCGTCCTAGTCCAGTGCGTCCCAGATGCCCATGGAACTTCCCCCTCCACCACCACAAGGACGGCCGCTAACAACACCAATGGCCACGGATCGGCACGTCGTAGAGGCCAGCCGCGCGGACGGCACTAAGCTCAAGGCGCTGCGGGAGTACCATCGTGCCAATGGCCTCTGCTTCAAGTGCGGAGAGCGCTGGGGCCAGGATCACAGTTGTCCTGCCAGCGTACAACTCCACGTCCTCGAGGAGTTGCTCGAACTGTTCGGCCTCGACTCCGACGGCGATTCACCGCACCCGCCGCTCGACGACCCGCCAGCCGAAACGGTAATGGCGATATCGCGCCATGCCCTCACTGGTGGCATGTCACCGAAGGCGATTCGTCTTCACGCATGGCTCCAAGGCCACGAGGTGTTACTGCTAGTGGATTCTGGAAGTTCCACGTCCTTCATCGACGCGCGCCTCGCATCAGGTCTGACGGGCATCGTACCTCTTCGTCAACCCTGCCGTGTCAAGGTGGCAGATGGGGGTGAGCTCTGCTATTTCTCTCACATACCGCACTGCAGTTGGGTGTCTCAGACGCATGAATTCAGCACCGACATGAAGGTATTGCCACTGGGCGCGTATGATGCCATACTGGGCATGGAATGGCTCGAAGAACACATCACAATGAGAGTGGATTGGTGTGGCAAACATCTGCTGATTACCACACCGTGTGGACCCGCGCAGTTACGCGGCCATCAAGAGCGTGTGGATGCTTGCCCGGAGATCAATGCCTTGCAACTACAGTCTTTGCACAAACAGGGGTCGATGGCACAGATTGTGCAGTTGTATCAGATCACTGAAGAAGATGAAGAGTACACACCCACACCAGATAATATTCAGAGGGTTATTGATCAGTTTGAAGATGTGTTCGGTGAACCCATTGGACTTCCCCCACGCAGAGATTGTGATCACCGAATACCACTCATGGCAGGAGCACAACCAGTGAACTTGAGACCATATAGACACAAACCTGAGCACAAAAATGAGATTGAGAAACAAGTACAGGAAATGTTGCAATCGGACGTCATTCAGCGCAGCCACAGTCCCTTCTCCTCGCCAGTTATCTTAGTCAAGAAAAAAAGACGGTACGTGGTGACTCTGTATCGACTACAGACAGCTCAACGCGATGACGATAGTGGGCAAAAATACCCAGTGCCTCTAATTGAGGAGTTATTGGACGAACTACACGGGGCTAAGTGGTTATCCAAGCTGGACTTTAAGGGCAGGTTATCATCAAATCCAGCTGGCAGAAGGAGAAGAGTTCAAAACTGCCTTTCAGACACACTCCGGGCACTTTGAATTCAGAGTCCTATCGTATGGCCTTGCTGGAGGACCCGCTACTTTCAACGGTGCTATCACAGGCACGCTTCACCCGCTGATGTGCGAGTGTGTCTTATCCTTCTTCGATGACATACTGGTATTCAGCAAAACCTTGCAAGAACACGCAGAACACCTCCGGCAAGTGTTTGAGCTCCTTCGCCGTGACCAGTGGAAGGTGAAGAGAAGCAAATGCAGCTTTGGACAACAGAGAATAACTTACCTGGGGCATGTAATCAGCGCGGACGGAGTGGCAACAGATCCCACTAAGATCGAAGCTGTGTCAGAGTGGCCTACACCTACAAATGTGAAGGGAGTCAGACAGTTCTTGGGGCTGGCAGGATACTACAGGCGCTTTGTGAGGCACTTTGGGATCATAGCCCGACCTCTTTTCAACCTTCTCAAGAAAGGGGCGCCGTTTGTCTGGACAGATAATATAGAACAAAGCTTCCAGACACTCAAACAAGGACTAGTCACAGCACCGGTGCTTGCAGTGCTTGATTTTCAGAAACAATTCACAGTGGAAACTAACGCGTGTGGCACAGGCATTGGAGCAAATTTACAGCAAGAACGACACCCGATTGCTTTCCTAAACAAAGGACTCTGCCCCAAGTACCAAGGATTATCCACGTATGAGAAGGAATACCTGGCAGTGATAGCTGCAGTCGACCAGTGGCGACCATACTTGCAATCTGCAGAGTTCATCATCAAGACAGACCAACGCAGCTTGGTCTACTTGCAAAACAGAGGCTCACGACCCTGTGGCAACAGCGGGCTTTCACCAAGTTGCTGGGTTTGCAGTACAAAATTGTGTACAAGAAGGGCATGGAGAACAGAGCCGCAGATGCCCTATCTCGCCTACACCACTCGGAGCATGCTATGGCGATCACGAGCTGCCAACCAGCGTGGCTCGACGATATTGTCACAAGTTACAATTCCAATCCTCAAGCTCAACGCCTCTTGGAACAGTTGGCTATTCGACCTGACCCAAAAGGACGTTTCAGCTGGTCACAAGGACTCTTGCGTTTCAGAGACCGCATCTGGCTCGGGGGCAGCACAGCTCTACAGCAACAGATCATCTCTGCATTTCATGATAGCCCGGTGGGAGGGCACTCGGGGTTCCCAGCCACTTACAAGCGTGTTAGGAGGTTATTCGCGTGGCCAAAAATGAAGGCTCATATCCTTCAGTACGTTCAGTGCTGTCAAATCTGTCAACAGGCGAAAACTGAGCGAGTGGCTTCACCAGGGCTGCTCCATCCTCTTCCTATACCCACTGCTTCCTGGGATATGATCACGATGGATTTCATCGACGGTCTCCCACAATCAGGTTAGTACAATTGCATTTGGGTTTTGGTCGATAAAATGACCAAGTTTGCTCACTTCTTGCCGCTTGCCCACCCGTACACTGCTTCGCACGTTGCCCTCCTCTACATGCAACGCATCTATCCTGTCCATGGGCTCCCTCAATCCATTGTTTCAGATCGTGATCCTGTTTTTACTTCCCATTTTTGGCAAGAACTCTTTCACCATGCTGGTACTGATCTCCGCATGAGCACATCAAACCACCCGCAAACTGACGGGCAGTCAGAGCGCGTAAACCAGTGCCTTGAAACCTTCCTTCGTTGTTTCACAAATTCATGCCCCAAGCGATGGAGTCATTGGATTCCCCTGGCACAGTTCTGGTACAATGCCGCGCCGCATTCGGCCATTGGCATGACACCGTTCGTGAACCTCGCCATTGGGGCATCACTGCGACCTCTTCCTGTTATGTCTCCGCGTTGCAAACTTGGCTCGACGAGCGCTCCACCATTCAAGACCTGCTCCAACAACACCTACATCAAGCTTGTTTTCGTATGAAACAGCAGGCAGACAAGAAGCGCTCTGAGCGTGTGTTCGAGGTCGGCGACAAGGTTTATCTGAAACTACAGCCGTATGTGCAAACTTCAGTGGCCAAACGAGCTAATCACAAGCTCTCTTTCCGGTATTATGGACCATATTCCATCATCGCCAAGGTCAATCCAGTAGCTTATCAACTGGAGCTACCATCGAACACAACTATTCACCTTGTTTTCCATGTCTCGCTGTTGAGAAAAGCTGTCCTGCCAGGTACGTCGGTTCAACAACAACTCCCCATTGCTACTGATATACCTTTAGTCCCAGTCCAGGTCCTAGCTTCGCGCTGGCGTCGCAAGCATGGCAGCATGGTCGAACAAGTCCTGGTTCGATGGTCTGATACCGCAGCGATCGGCGACACCTGGGAAGACAAGGAAGAACTACAAGCTCGATTCCCTGCTGCAGAGGCTTGGGGGCAAGCCTCATCACAAGAAGGAGGGGGTGTCAAGGCCACACGTAGCCCAACTCCAGCACCCAGCAATGGGCTGGCCTTGCCTGCAGCTCGGCCCATCAGACAGAAGCGGCCCAACCGTAACATCAGCGGCCCCGATTGGGTGTGATGCCACCAGCTACTTATACGCATCTCTCCACCGGAGTTAGGTATCCAGTGGATCACGGCACGGAACCGACGGCGGCTCTCTTTCCCTTTCTCTGTTTTCCCCAATTCTTGTATCCAGAGATTATAACCCTAAATTGCTACCTGAATTCATGAGTTGAGTGCTATCGAGCAATATATCAGTGGGTTGCTTACATAGATGATTTCCATGTGATTTACTGTCCATAAAATGTCTGTGAGCGATGTAACAACGGAGTTGGTACTGTGTGGGAGTCTGTCTTGATAGTCTATTCTTTGTCGCGTAAAACGGCCGCCTCAACTCGTTTGACACGTGTGCGGCTATTAGTATTTAATAGCACAAATTGATGACCACTTGTGTGGCATTTCTCCTTGATCCTCGCATGAAATAATGGCCAGTGCTCGGCGGAGTTTACAGAAGGAACGTCCGACCATAGCCGCTGCTCTTTGACTCCGCTTGCAGTCTTGATATTGAGACAGTGTAACGACAACCGCCGGCTTAATTGAGTTTAATTAACCTTTGTTGCGAGGGCGCGCTGGGAGTGGCGACTTGGACACTGTTGAACACTGAATCCCGCTGTACATTCCTTTAGATAGGTGCTCATTCTTTTTTCAGTTTAGTTAGAATATAAACTTGCAATGAGGACGACGGACAATGGCAAGGCCGTAGAAACGAGGTCAACCCGAGGCGGCTTCCGGCGCAAAATGTGTTTATTTATTTTTAACCCAAAAAACCAACAGCAACACCTGATTGCATAGTATTGGTGTTTATCCGCCACAGCTTCAGCGCACGCACTCATAGTTGAAAAACAAACATAGGTTCCTTGCTTTATGCTTAACTTGGACACAACTCTCCGTCTGACCTTGGTGCTCTCTGTTGGAATTTTTTAAACACAGTGTTGCATGGCTGCATCTTCAGATCATTTCTCACCACTAACATTATCTCAAAATCTTCTATCATCTTGGCGAGGTTCTCAATCTTCGGGAGCAGAGGTAGTCTGGACCTGCGCCTTCCCGGTTTCCTTGGCTGATTCGGACAGGTGACTCAAAGCATCAGGGCCGGCGTGACACGGGGCGGCTCAACATCAACTGGCTCAAGATGAAGGGCAGCGACTGCGGCCGACCACGATAGAGGAGCGATGTAGCAGGTTATGATCGAGGCGACTCAGCGCATGGCGGCGGCTCAAGCAGAGGCCGGGGTGGCTCAGGCAGACCAGTGGAGGCGACGTGTGACCCGTAGTCGCAGAGGCAAACAACGAATTTTGACGCCAGGTCAAGATGGAGGTGGCCATTGGAGGCTCGAGGCCACACGGGAAGCGAGGCGAAGTGAGGCTGAGGCGGCTCTCGGCAGCTTGAGGAGTGGCAGGGCCCTTCCCTAGCCCATACGTGTATGTGGGCTTGCCTCTGGACATCACTTGGGCCTGGCCCGGCTGGGAATCCTCAAGCGTTGCAGCTACTTATACCTGGGAGGAAGCAACGAGCAGACCATCCGCGTAGGATCAGGCTTGGCGGCGGCGGCTTCATCTGGTTCTCTTTCTTCTACCTCTGGCTCCTCTCAATCCTCTCTCGATGTACATCAAAACCACCACAAACTTGTAATGCCTAAGTGATTGAGTGTATCTGAGTAGTGGCTTGCTAACAAGGAGAGGCCAAACCGTGACTTGGTGCACCTACAGAAGTGATGCCAGTGGAGGCAGCAACCCACAAGCAGGGGTGGCCCGAGGCCTGCTCCGGCAGGGGCCGTGGTGGCTCTTGTTGGAAGAAATAAGGCCGGCGTCTCAGAGACAGAACCCGGCGGGAGCGGCGACTCGAGACGAGGCGGCTTTCCACAAGGGCGAAAATGGCGGCGGACGCGCGAGGCGCCGCGCAGCTCAACAAGGTGGCTCAGGGCAGTGGTGATGCTAGCCTGGCGTGGTCGACGGCGGCTCGGCGCGGCGGCCCAGGGCCGCGGGCAGCTCAGCAGTGGAAACTCAAACTGCCGAGGAGTCCGAGTCCTGGCCGGCCCTGTTTCCGGGTCGTGGCCCCTTTGTCCTTTGAATTTTTTTTCTCTCAGGCGGACTCACGTAGTAATTTTCTTCCATATTTCTTAACTCGGTCTCCGTCTCTTGGTAGCTTCCTTTTGTGCGTGTATCAATCAAAGCTTGACCAAAGGAAATAACTGACTTTGGTTTCAGATCACGTATGAGTCGAAGATGCTACAACGTACTTTTGAACTTGATCAATATTCACGTCAAGGAAAGGTAGCAGCAGCAATAATTTATTCCCTTTAGGACTTGAAGTCTAAGAATCACGGACGTGGAATAGTGAAAAAACTTGGGACGACTTTGGTACTTCTGGTGTGATATGCTTTCTTCGGCGACTTGTAATCATCCTCGCCGTACAGCACGCAACCCTAAAATCTGTTGTCACCAAAAACTTTTGTTTTGGACTCTTCGGATTACCATGACGCGTGAGGCGGCCGTACAGCATGTAACCCTAAAATCAATCTCAATTTCATATCCGCTGCCGCAGAACGCTTCATCAATCTTGACTGATGAACTTTATAGTTGATGTGGATTTTCCACGCCGGCTCTTGTTGAGCCCGAAAATTGTGAACTTCTCGATCCATAAAAAAGATCCCTTCAAGAACTCAACACCACCGTGCGCAGGCCCCACGGTGGGCGCCAACTATCGAGGAATTGTCACGGCAGATGTCCTTAGTGTCAGGACTTAGTCGCGAGGCCAACGCATCTATGAGGTAGCTTGAGAGGGGTTGAGCAGGACGAGAGACACGATGTTTTACCCAGGTTCGGCCCCTCACGGTGGAGGTAAAAGCCTACATCCTGCTTCATTGATATTGATGATGATGATCACAGTTACAAGAGTGCTCTATCTCGAGAGTTATTGTCTAAACCTAACTTGTCCAACTTGTGGAACTTGTCAATCTTCTCCCTCTTGGGGTGCTCTGCCCCTCCTTATATATGTTGAAGGGGCGGTTTACATGACTAGTCCTATTAGGATTAGGATTACTCTATTACAAGTGGAGTCCTAGTCTTGCTTCCTTTGTAAGGGAATATTCCTTATGCTTTCCTCTTAATCCGGCCCACCATAATACGAGCCGGCCTTCCATGAACTATTTGCTTGGGCCACCGGGTCTTGTTGCTCCTCTGGTCCGCCGGCCGGGTCACCAATGAGTCACCTCGCTCGGTCGGGTCATCAGTGAGTGGAGAAATCCGGGCGGGTCACTTAGTGAGTCGCCAAACCAGGGCGGGTCACCAATGAATCGCCAAGTCCGGCCGGGTCATACTTCCGGTCGGGTCATACCGCGGGGTATATCCCCGACATATGTGAACTAGATTATTGACTCTAGTGAACCCTTTGGGTGTTAGTCACATGGAGATGTGAACTAATCACATAAAGATGTGAACTATTGGTGTTAAATCACATGACGATGTGAACTAGATTATTGACTCTAGTGCAAGTGGGAGACTAAAGGAAATATGCCCCAGAGGCAATAATAAAGTTGTTATTTATATTTCCTTATATCATGATAAATGTTTATTATTCATGCTAGAATTGTATTAACCGGAAACTTAGTACATGTGTGAATACATAGACAAACAGAATGTCACTAGTATGCCTCTACTTGACTAGTTCGTTGAATCAATGATGGTTATGTTTCCTAACCATAGACATGAGTTGTCATTTGATTAACGCGATCACATCATTAGAGAATGATGTGATTGACATAGCACGATGATCATTTGTTGCTATTGCTTTCTCCATAACTTATACATGTTCCTATGACAATGAGATCATGCAACCCCTGAATGCCGAAGGAACACTTTGTGTGCTACCAAATGTCACAATGTAACTAGGTGATTATAAAGGTGCTCCATAGGTGTCTCCGATGGTGTTGGTTGAGTTGCACAGATCAAGATTAGAATTTGTCACTCTGATTGTCAGAGAGGTATCTCTGGGCCCTCTCGGTAATGCACCTCACTATAAGCCTTGCAAGCAATGTGACTAATGAGTTAGTTATGGGATGTTGCATTACAGAATGGGTAAAGAGACTTGCTGGTAACGAGATTGAACTAGGTATTGAGATACCGACGATTGAATCTCTGGCAAGTAACATACCGATGACAAAGGGAACAACGTATGTTGTTATGCGGTTTGACCGATAAAGATCTTCGTAGAATATGTAGGAGCCAATATGAGCATCCAGGTTCCGATATTGGTTATTGACCAGAGATGTGACTCGGTCATGTCTACATAGTTCTCAAACCCGTAGGGTCCGCACACTTAATGTTCTATGACGATTTGTATTATAAGTTATGTGATTTGATTACCGAAGTTTGTTCAGAATCCCGGATGAGATCGGAACATGACGAGGAGTCTCAAAATGGTCGAGACGTAAATATCGATATATTGGAAGGCTATATTCGGACCTCAGAAAGGTTCTGAGTGATTTGGGTATTTGTCGGAGTACCGGAGAGTTACGAGAATTCGTATTGGCCTTAATGGGCCATACGGGAAAGGAGAGAAAGGCCTCAAGTGTGGACGTGCCCCTTCCCTATGGACTGGTCCGAATTGGACTAGGCAAAGGGGGCGCCCCCTTCCTTCCTTCTCCTTCTCCCTTCCCGTTTTCCTATTCCATGTAGGAGGAGGAATCCTACTAGGACTAGAAGTCCAAGTAGGACTCCACACTTTGGGGGCGCCCTATGAGGGCCGGCCTCCTCCTCCCTCCATCCTTTATATACGTGGCCAGGGGGCACCCCATAGACACACAAGTTGATCATTGATCTCTTAGCCATGTGCGGTGCCCTCCTCCACCATAATCCACCTCGGTCATATCGTAGCGGTGCTTAGGCGAAGCCCTGTTCCGGTAGCATCATCATCACCGTCATCACGCCGTCATGCTGACGGAGCTCTCCCTTGACACTCTGCTAGATCATGAGTTCGTGGGACGTCACCGAGCCGAACGTGTGCAGATCGCGGAGGTGTCGTACTTTTGGTACTAGGATCGGTCGATCGCGAAGACGTACGACTACATCAACCGCGTTGTCATAATGCTTCTGCTTATGGTCTGTGAGGGTACATAGACAATACTCTCCCCTCTCGTTGCTATGCATAACCATGATCTTGCATGTGCATAGGAAATTTTTGAAATTACTGTGTTCCCCAACAATTATACCAACAGATGCCTTCTTACCACCATTAACTTTCACAAGCTTCTGAAGATGCTCATATAAACGCAATGCAAACGGAGCTTCATGAACATTCTGGTATGAAGATGATTCACCTCTATGAGACTCATGACCATGTGAGATGTCATAAAATATGTACGGTGCCATTAATGCATCTTTGTAATACAACTCATCAGGCAGTTTGACAACACTTTCACTGTTTATAAGGCGACCTTGATAGAAGTATCGTGATGGAAACTCTCGGATCTGGGGATGCATCCGATATTGCACTGACAACAAAATGGTAGGGCAACCAACCTACTGAAACCTCTCAAAAAGGCTCCTGCTATAGAGTAAAGTTCCATCCGCTTTGCTAATAACAGTGGCAGGTTGCTACTGTGGATCACCTACCTAGACACATCTAGCGGCACCAAGTGCAAGTGGACGGAGGACTCCAACTTCACTTGCCTGAGCAGCCTCATCGATAACAACCATATCAAAACAATGACTAAGGCGAGAAAATAACTTGCACCCGCTGCTTGACACTGTTGTAAAAACAATGTCTGCTTCGTTGGCGAAACTGGCTTCCAGACTAGACCTAGAATCTTCCAGATTGAAGTTGCTGCCAACATGGAACCTGCTTTCTAATATCAGTAGCCTTGACATCTCTACAAGTACTTTATCATTGCTTTCTACAGAGGCAACAAGTTTTTGAAGCAGAATGTCATGGTTACGATCCCTGTGAGCAAGCACGTCAGGATCTACCCTAACCGAACCATGGGATCTACCAGCTGCTGCAACGATATTAAGTTCCCTCTGTAGAAGCCCTATCTCCTGTGATAACTGCTGCTCACGGGTGTCTCTTGTAGGCTTCTCCTGTAGAAAGAGGCCGCCATGTGGCGAATGGATGTCACTTAGTCACTTTGCGGCTTGACACCGCATCGATTGACGATGTCGGTCGTGGCAGAGTAGTTGGGTGCGGTGGTTTTGCCTCCACGAGTCCTGGCAGGCCCTGCCGGGACGTCTAGGATGTTCTCTTCCGGGGTCAACCCCGCCCTCGCCGAGCTCGCCTGCCCGGCAAGGGAGACTTTTCTCCTGGTGACATCCCGCTTCTCTGGCTTGATCTTGGTCCTCTTGATCTGCATGTTGGTTCTTC
Source organism: Triticum dicoccoides (assembly GCF_002162155.2). NCBI lineage: Eukaryota > Viridiplantae > Streptophyta > Magnoliopsida > Poales > Poaceae > Triticum > Triticum dicoccoides. Next base: position 219,931,389 of record NC_041380.1, read on the forward strand.
GAAGATCTTGGTCTCTTGTGCCCTGACTTGGGTTGGTGCCGTAATCTCCCGTGCCTGTGCAGAGTCTAGGCAACAGACCCAGGGTTTGTTGCACCGGCAATTGGGTTGCCTCCCAACAAGCGCTATTGTTTAACACCCTTAGCTAGGCATAAAAACATAGATCTAGATATTGTCATCTTTGGTATGCAATCCATAAGTAGCTCTCATAATAGATTCATATGGCAACTTAATTTTCTTTCTAGGAAAGTGTTCCATGCCTTTCCTTAATGGAAATGAAATCTAATGTTTCCTTCTTTCATATCAATAATTGCACCAATTGTTCTGAGGAAAGGTCTACCAAGAATATTAATACATATAGGATTGCAATCTATATCAAGAACAATGAAATTTACGGGAACATAATTCCTATTTGTAACAATAAGAATATAACTAATTCTTCCCATAGGTTTCTTAATAGTGGAATCCGCAAGATGCAAATTTAAAGAACAATCATCAAATTCACGAAAACCTAACACATCACATAAAGTTTTTGGGATCATGAAAACGCTACCACCCAAATCACACAAAGCAGGGCACTCATAATCTTTAATGTTAATATTAATAGTAGGTTCCCACTCATCATAAAGTTTTCTAGGGATAGAAACTTCGAATTAAATCTTTTCTTCAAAAGATTTCATCATAGCATCAACGATATGTTTAGTAAAAGCTTTATTTGGATTATAAGCATGAGAAGAATTCAACATGGATTGCAACAAGGAAATACAATCTATTAAAGAAAAAATATCATAATTAAATTCCTTGAAATCCAAAAGAGTGGGTGCATCCCTACTTAAAGATTTGACCTCTCCAATCCCACTTTTATCAATTTTTGCATCAAGATCTATAAACACCAAATTATTGGGACGCATTTTAACTAAAGTTGAATCATCTCCAGTCCCATCTTTATCAAGATTTATATTAGAAAACAAATATTCAATAGGAGTCGCATCAATCACTTTAACATCTTCATCATTATTTTCACAAAAAACTAGAAGAATGCTCTTTTACAAACCAATCTCGCTTAGCACGCATCTTAGCGGTTCTTTATTTTCACTCATCTATGGAAATTCTCATAGATTTCATAGATTCATTAATATCATGCTTGGGTGGAATAGATCTAATTTTCAAGAATCAATTTCAAGAGAAACTCTATCGTCGTTCCTAGCCAAATCATCAATCTTAAGCAATTTTTCTTCAACCAAAGCATTGAAATTCTTTTGTGAACTAATAAGTTCTTTAATATTGTTCTCAAGATCAGAGGGCATATTATTATAATTTTCATAAGAATTTTTGTAGAAATTACCATAATTATTAGAGGAATTACTAGGAAAGGCCTAGGATTAAAATTACCTCTATACTCGTTATTACCAAAATTGTTCCTACCAACAAAATTCACATCCATAGATTCATTATTATTCTCAATAAAAGTAGACAAGGGAATATCATTAGGATCAATGGGATCACTCTTGCTAGCAAACAATTTCATAAGTTCATCCATCTTTCCACTCAAAACATTAATTTCTTCAATCGCATGCACTTTTTTACTAATAGAAGATATTTCGGTATGCCATTGAGAATAATTAACCATAATATTATCTAGGATTTTAGTAGCTTCTCCTAAAGTAATTTCCATAAAAGTACCTCATGTGGCCGAATCTAAAAGATTTCTAGAAGTAAAATTCAATCGGGCATAAAAAATTTGTATGATCATCCACAAATTAAAACCATGAGTAGGACAATTTCGTATCATCAATTTCATCCTCTCCCAACATTGTGCAACATGTTCATGATCAAGTTGCTTAAAATTCATTATATCGTTCCTAAGGGAGATGATCTTAGGGGAGGAAAATACTTGGAAATAAAAGCATCTTTACACTTATTCCATGAATCAGTACTACTTTTAGGCAAAGATGAAAACCAAGTTTTAGCACGATCTCGTAGTGAGAATGGAAATCACTTCAATTCAACAATATCATTATCCACATCTTTCTTCTTTTGCATATCACGCAACTCGACAAAATTATTTAGATGGTGTCGGGGATATACCTCGCGGTGTAACCCAGCCGGAAGTATAAACCGGCCGGACTTGGTGACTCACCAGAGACCCGGCTGATACTTGGTGTTTCATTTGTAAGCCGCCCGGAGATTGGCCACTCACTAGTAATGCGGGGGGCGGGTCAGATGGACGACAAAGCCCAAGGCCCAGACGGTAGGCTCATAATATGGTGAGCCGGCTTACGAGGAAAGACATATGGAATATTCTCCTACAAAGGAAGCAAGATTAGGACTCCACTTGTAATAGAGTAATCCTAATCCTACTAGGACTAGTCATGTAACCCGCCCCTTCAACTTATATAAGGAGGGGCAGGGTCCCCAAAGAGGGACAAGGAATAAGCAATAATCTCTAGGGCTATACACAATTAGAGGAGAGCCGACTTAATGGCGAATCCCTCGTGATGATAATAAGATCTAGCCACAAACAGCATGTAGGGTTGTTACGGGATGATATTTCACGGGGCCCGAAGCTAGCTAAACCCTTGTCTTGTGTTGTGTCTCACGATTCCGCTCAACCCTTCTCAAGCTACCACATAGATGCGTTGGCCTCAAGACTAAGTCCTCACACTAGGACATCTGTCGTGGCAATTCGACGGCAGTTGGTGCCCATCGTGGGGCTCGCGCACGATGGTGTTGAGTTCTTGGAGGGATTTCTTTTAGGGATCAAGAAGCTCGCAATTGATCTGATGAAAAGAGTCGGCACGGAATGATCGCGGAGAAAAACCTGCCACCGGACAACCTTGGGGTTGGAGCGTTCTGTGAGCCGCCATCGACGAAAACCTAGTGATCGATCAATCCAGAGCAAGATCGTTTTTTCTACATTGTCAGACGTTATCGAGACTGAGAAGTATTTCTTCTGCTGATTCAACTCGTACACGGTAGCAGAGGTCAGCCCCAACTCGGTTTCTTATGCAATCAAACCGTCAGGATTACCTGCGTTGTGTCTTGGTCAGTTGTGAAATCACTGAGACAATCAATTTCTACTATGGTGCATTGTTTTGCTGATTTAAAACTCTAAGGCGTCAACTAAACTGCTCGTGCTACAACACTTTGGGTAAAGGCCAAAGATAATTTCATCAACCACAAGTACTACTTGGTGATCACATGGGTTCTCAAAAAGGTGTACTTTGTTTCATGCACATATACCACGTTCGTCTTGGCTCGAGCTCATGTGCATGTCAGCGTACTTTCTGGTCAATGGAAAGTCAAACTAGCACGCCATTGCAGTGGACCCATGTCACGGGAGTAAGAATCAGTGGCGGCAGGATCTGTCGCAGCAGCAGTGCACTCCTGAGAGCCGCCGCCTTTGTTTGCCTCTGAATCGCCAGCAGCCACACCGAGCCGCCTAAAAATTGCCACGCCAAGCACCGCATCAACTTCAGCAGGGGTGAGCCACCGCCGTCTTAACGCGCTACCGCTGCAGCTCTTGAGCCGCTGAACTGCCGCTGACGTCGCGCCAAATTGTCCACTGCTGAGTTCTTGAGTCGTCGTACCTGTGGCCTCTGGGCTGCCCTCATGACGAGCCGACCTGTTGACCAGGAGGCCTCGCTCCATTTTCTGCTGCGGCCCCGTGGCGAGTCGTCGCCTATTTCAGCCGCTGTTATGGCCTCGTGGAGAGTGCTACCTCTTGAGCACTGCGTTGGTTTTTCCCCGAAGAGGAAGGGATGATGCAGCAGAGTAGCGTGAGTATTTCCCTCAATTCTTGAGAACCAAGGTATCAATCCAATAGGAGGCTACGCACGAGTCCCTCGTACCTGCACAAAACAAATAAATCCTTGCAACCAACGCGATAAGGGGTTGTCAATCCCTACACGGCCACTTACGAGAGTGAGATCTGATAGATATTATAAGATAATATTTTTCATATTTTTATGATAAAGATCCAAAGTAAAATAAAAGAAAAGTAAATAACAAAGTATTGGAAGATTAATATGATGAAGATAGACCCGAGGGCCATAGGTTTCACTAGTGGCTTCTCTCAAGAGCATAAGTATTCTACGGTGGGTGAACAAATTACTGTTGAGAAATTGACAGAATTGAGCATAGTTATGAGAATATCTAGGCATGATCATGTATATAGGCATCATGTTCGAGACAAGTAGACCGACTCCTGCCTGCATCTACTACTATTACTCCACTCATCGACCGCTATCCAGCATGCATCTAGAGTATTAAGTTAATGAAAACAGAGTAACGCCTTAAGCAAGATGACGTGATGTAGAGGGATAAACTCATGCAATATGATGAAAACCCCATCTTGTTATCCTCGATGGCAACAATACAATACATGCCTTGCTGCCCCTACTGTCACTGGGAAAGGACACCGCAAGATTGAACCCAAAGCTAAGCACTTCTCCCATTGCAACAAAGATCAATCTAGTAGGCCAAACCAAACTGATAATTCGAAGAGACTTGCAAAGATAACCAATCATACATAAAAGAATTCAGAGAAGATTCAAATATTATTCATAGATAGACTTGATCATAAACCCACAATTCATCGGTCTGAACAAACACACCGCAAAAAGAAGATTACATCGAATAGATCTCCACAAGAGAGGGGGAGAACATTGTATTGAGATCCAAAAAGAGAGAAGAAGCCATCTAGCTAATAACTATGGACCCGTAGGTCTGAGGTAAACTACTCACACTTCATTGGAGGGGCTATGGTGATGATGTAGAAGCCTGTCACACCCTAGCTAGTCATGCATTAGAGTGTTGCATCATGTTTACTCTTTCATCAGAAACTTGAAATGGGGATCTGTGAAACCCTCAGAATCATTTTGAAAATGATCCAAATAAAAACTTCTCCAAAAGGGTCCAAGAAAATGCTCATGTTGCTCTCTGAAAATATTGGACAGAGATAAAAATCAAACCAATATTTTTAGTGGCTCATGGACATTTATTTTGGGCATTTGGAATTAATGCATAAATATTTGCATTGGAAATATATTTCTATATATATTAATATATGTCCAAATATTATGCCAATTATAAAGGAGCTCTGGAATAATATATCTAGCCCCTGCAAAAATTGGCATAAGTTAAATAAATGATTTAATATATTATTTAAATCAAAACAAATGTCAGAAATTAGAAAACAGAAAAAATAAAAGGGAGAAGCTTACCTGGGCTCCTCCACTGTGCAGCCCATCCAGCTGGCCGGCCCAGCCAGCAGGCGGCCCAGCCCGCCTCCCTCCTCTGTCGTCTTCGTCCCGACAGAGGGAGGGGAGTGTGGCCGGCGCGCGCGCCCGCCACCGCGCCACGCCACCTCTCTCCCTGCCTGCCTGCCCTCCCCTCCTCGCCTCGATGCCCTGGACGACGCCACGCCTCCCCCCTGCTCTCTCTCACTCTCCCTCGGCTCTCCCCTCCTCTCCCTCGCTCTCTCTCTCACACGGCCGAACACCACCGTCGCCGCCGTTCGCCTTAGCAGCCGTCTCCGGCCACCCCTCGCTCCCCCGACTAGCTCAGAAGCTCCGCCACAACCCCCTCTTCCTCCCCACCGCTCCACGGGCCTCCGGAAGCCCTGCATCGCCGCCACGTCGCCGTTCCCCTCTTCGGGCTCCAACCATCATCGCCGTCGAATTCGCCGTCTCCAGCGCGTCTCCGAGCCCGCTTCGACGCCCACTGCAACCGCGGTGAGCCCCTGAGTCGTTTCCCCCTTCTCCCCTGGTCTCTTTCGACCTCTAGGCCTTAGCCCCACCTTGGCCGAGAGCTCCACGCCGCCGGCGATGTCGCCGTCGTGGCCACGATCACCATAGCGCCCAACCGAGCACCCTATCGTGCTCCACGCCTCACTAGGAGCACGCAGCACGCACCAACGCCTCCCCAAACCCCCTGCAACGCCGACTACGACCGCACCCGAATTCCGGCGGCCGCAGCCGAGCTCGCCGCCGTCGACTCCGGCCACCTCAGGCCCGGCCACCACCACCGTTCGACGCGCGGGAGCAAGAGCTCTCCAACGAGCCCAAGAACAGCCTCGCCCGTCCCCTGTAGCGCGATCCCGCATCACGCCGCCGTCTCGGACCTCGCCGACGTCATGTCGCCGGTGGGGTTTGACTTGTCCGACCTGGGGTTTGACCCCCCCAGGGTCACTGACGCGTGGGCCCCGTCGGCCAGGTGGACATCATTAGCGCTAACCACTGTTAGTTAACCCCCTGACACTGACCAGTGGGCCCCAGCGCCACTAATTAGTAATTAGGATTAATTTAACCCTGTGTTAACCCCCCTGTCACTGACGTGTGGGCCCCACACGTCAGGTTTGACCTCAGCCAGCCGCAGTTGACCACTGACGTCATGCTGACGTCATGCTGGCGCAATAATTATACTTCTGGATTTAAATTAAATCAGGAAATTCCAGAATATTATTTAAACTTCAAAAATTCATAACTTTTATTCTGTAACTCCAAATTGGACAAATTATATATGAAAAATGATCAGAAAAATCCAATCTATCCATCTGTACTATTTTCATGCATGATCAAAGAAGTTAAATTGATGTTTCAAGAAGAACAAGGAAAAGCACTTTAAAAGGCCATATTTGAATTTGAAATTTGAATCCTTGATTCAAATTTGTTCAAACCCTTCTGGTTTTAGTTGCATTAGCCCAACACACTCATATTGCCATGTTTCATGCATGCATCATATTGTTGCACATTGTTTGGTGATGGTTGTGTATCGATGTCCCTTGCGACAGGTTCTGCCTCCGAGGAGTACCGTGATTACCCTAACGAAGAATCGTATCCGTGCATCGAACCATCAGGCAAGCAACCAACCATTTGATCATATCGATACAATCCCACGTTCTCGCTCCTGCTCTCTTTTACTGCATTAAGACAACGCGTTTCAAACTGCTGTGTGCTACGGTAGTTGAACCCATTTCCTCTGCATGACCTGTCATTGCCACAGTAACTAGATGAAACCCACTAGCATGTGTAGGAGTTGATTGAGCCATATGTATGTGTTGTTCCTACCTTGCTATGCCTGCTATGCTTAGAGTCGTGTCAGGTCTGGTTCATCTGGGTGATGGCTAGAGTGAAATGATTATGTCGGTAATGAGAGTGGTGTGGTGAACACGATTTGGTAAAGGTATCGATGAGAGGCCATGTAGGAGTACATGGTGGGTTGTTTCATTGAAGCCGACCTTAAGCACTGAGATCTGTATGTGTGATTTAAGATACAGCTACTACCATGCATTGGGCCCTGAAATATGACCCCGCTCGACTTCTTATTCACCCTAGCTCTCTGTCCAGGAGTTGCAAGTAGTTTCTGGTGTTTGTAGTCTACTGGAGGCCGTGGACAGCGCTGACCGTAGGGGTGGGCTGTGATGCGGTAGGTACGTGGCACGGTGTACCGAATACCCGTTAGGTATCTCGGGAACCATGTTCACATCGTTCGGGGCCGTATGGGAAACCTCGGCCGGACTCCCTGCGGATGGAACCTGAATAGGCGATAAACCTGGACTAGAGGCTTAAGTGTTTAGGTAGGTCGTGGTCTACACCCACGTCGGCTTTCGCTTGAAGTCTGCCGAGCACATGTCGTGTGCAGACGCTAAGTGGTGGAAACATGTATGAAGAAGTACACCCCTGCAGGGTTAACATGATCTATTCGAATAGCCGCGTCCGCGGTAAAGGACTACTTGGTTGCCTATACAGTTCATAGACAAGTAAATGGAAACTACTAAAAGCCTCAAGATAAGAGTGAGTGCCGAGGATGGCTCTTCCGTAGGAAGACGGAGGCGGATCCTCGGTAGTGTATTGAATTGGTGAGTAGTGGACTCGTGTGCGCAAAACCATTTCAAGTTGGAGTATCGTAGGATAGCCTAGCCAAGAGTCAAAGCTGGCTTGCTGCAATAACTCCACCAACCCTTCTTGATACTAAGCATGTATGTAGGATCTGATGTAAGTCTTGCTGAGTACCTTTGTACTCATGTTGCTATAATCTACATTTTTACAGAAGACGCTGCAACCCCTTCTGATGGGTTCTATGTAGACGTTGACATCAACGAGTAGGCTAAAGACCCAGGTGGTGACCCTGAGCTTGTGAAGGACCTTGTAGTATAGCTAGGCTTCCCAAGCCTCTTTTATTTTACTAGTTGTGTGTACTCAGACAAGTTACTTCCGCTGCTGGTTTGTATGACTGTATGACTTGTATGTTGGGTCGTGAGACCCGTACCTTCGTGTATGTTATGTATGGCTCCCTGAGCCTTAAATAAAGTACTTGTGTCGTAGAGTCATGTTGTGATGCTTCGTTGTATTTGCACATATCGAGCATATTGTGTGTATGATTGAAATGCTTGGTATGTGTGGGATCTGACTATCTAGTTGTTTATCTTTAGTAGCCTCTCTTACCGGGAAATGTCTCCTAGTGTTACCGCTGAGCCATGGTAGCTTGCTACTGCTCTGGAACACTTAGGCTGGCCGGCATGTGTCCTTCTTCGTTCCTGTGTCTGTCCCTTCGGGGAAATGTCACGCTTTGAGTACCGGAGTCCTGTTAGCCCGCTACAGCCCGGTTTACCGGAGTCCTGCTAGCCCAGTGCTACAGCCCGGACCCACTTGCTGATGACCGACACGTTCAAGCTGGGTCATGGATGCCTGTCCCTGTAAGTCTGTGCCACTTTGGGTTTACGACTAGTCATGTCAGCCCGGGCTCTTTATCATATGGATGCTAGCGACACTATCATATACGTGAGCCAAAAGGCGCAAACGGTCTCGGGCAAAGGTAAGGCGACACCTGCGGGGATACCGTGCGTGAGGCCGCAAAGTGATATGAGGTGTTACCGGCTAGATCGATGTGACATCGAGTCGGGGTCCTGACAAAGCCCTCCGTGATCGATGCCCCCTTCGGCGGAGCTCCAGAACAGGCAACAAGATGGGATCTCATGGATACAGAAAGTTGTGGCGGTGGAATTAGGGTTTTGGCTCCGTATCTGGTCGTTAGGGGTATGTAGGTATATATTGGAGGAAGGAGTACGTCGGTGGAGCAACAGGGGGCCCACGAGGGTGGAGGGCGCACCTGGGGGGTAGGCGCGCCCCCTACCTCGTGGGCTCCTCTTTTGTGTCTTGACGTAGGGTCCAAGTCTCATGGATCATGTTCGATGAGAAAATCACGTTCCCGAAGGTTTCATTCCGTTTGGACTCCGTTTGATATTCCTTTTCTTTGAAACCCTAAAATAGGCAAAAAATAGCAATTCTGGGTTGTGCCTCCGGTTAGTAGGTTAGTCCCAAAAACAATATAAAAGTAGATAATAAAGCCCAATAATGTCCAAAATAGTAGATGATATAGCATGGAGCAATCAAAAATTATAGATACCTTGGAGACGTATCAAGCATCCCCAAGCTTAATACCTGCTCGTCCTCGAGTAGGTAAATGATAAAAACAGAATTTTTGATGCGGAGTGCTACTTGGCATAATTTTAATGTAATTCTTCTTAATTGTGGTATGAATATTCAGATACGAAAGATTCAAGAAAAAAGTTCATATTGACATAAAAATAATAATACTTCGAGCATACTAACTAAGCAATTATGTCTTCTCAAAATAACATGGCCAAAGAAAGTTCATCCCTACAAAATCATATAGTTTAGTCATGCTCCATTTTCGTCACACAAGAATGCTCTCATCATGCACAACCCCGATAACAAGCCAAGAAATTGTTTCATACCTTAGCAATATCAAACCTATAAACGTTCACGCAATATATGAGCGTGAGCCATGGACATAGCACTATGGGTGGAATAGAATATCATGATGGGGGTCATGTGGAGAAGACAAAAAAGGAGATAGTCTCACATCAATGAGGCTAATCAACGGGCTATGGAGATGCCCATCGATTGATGTTAATGCAAGGAGTAGGGATTGCCATGCAACGGATGCACTAGAGCTATAAATGTATGAAAGCTTAACAAAAGAAACTAGTGGGTGTGCATCCAACTTGCTTGCTCATGAAGACCTAGGGCACTTGAGGAGGCCCATTGTTGGAATATACAAGCCAAGTTCTATAATGAAATTTCCCACTAGAATATGAAAGTGATAAAACAAGAGACTCTCTATCATGAAGGTTATGGTGCTACTTTGAAGCACAAGTGTGGCAAAGGATAGTAACATTGTCCCTTCTCTCTTTTTCTCTCATCATTTTTCTTATTTAGGCCTTTTTCTTTTTTTATATGGCCTTTCTCTTCTTCTTTTTTCCTCACTTGGGACAATGCTCTAGAAAATGATGATCATCACACTTCTATTTATTTACAACTCAATGATTACAATTCGATGCTAGAACAAAAGATGACTCTATATGAATGCCTCCGGCGGTGTACCTAGATATGCAATGAACCAAGAGTGACATGTATGAAAGTATTATGAACGGTGGTTTTTCCACAAATACTATGTCAAAACATGATCATGCTAAGCAATATGACAATGATGAATGTGTCATGATAAACGGAATGGTGGAAAGTTGCATGGTAATATATCTCGGAATGGCTATGGAAATGCCATAATAGGTAGGTATGGTGGCTGTTTTCAGGAAGATATAAGGAGGTTTATGTGTGATGAATGTGTCAACTACATGATCATGCTAAGCAAAATGACAATGGTGAATGTGTCATGATAAACAGAATGGTGGAAAGTTGCATGGCAATATATCTCGGAATGGCTATGGAAATGCCATAATAGGTAGGTATGGTGGCTGTTTTGAGGAAGATATAAGGAGGTTTATGTGTGAAAGAGCGTATCATATCACGGGGTTTGGATGCACCGGCAAAGTTTGCACCAACTCTCAATGTGAGAAAGGGCAATGCATGGTACCGAAGAGGCTAGCAATGATGGAAGGGTGAGAGTGCGTATAATCCGTGGACTCAACATTATTCATAAAGAACTCACATACTTATTGCAAAAATCTAAAAGTCATCAAAAACCTCGGCACTACGCGCATGCTCCTAGGGGGATAGATTGGTAGGAAAAGACCATCGCTCATCCCCGACCGCCACTCATAAGGAAGACAATCAAAAAAACACTTCATGTTTCAAATTTGTTACATAACGTTTACCATACGTGCATGCTACGGGAGTTGCAAACTTCAACACAAGAACTTATCAAATTCACAACTACTCAACTAGCACGACTTTGATATTATTACCTCCATATCTCAAAACAATCATCAAGCATCAAACATATCTTAGTATTCAAAACATTCCTAGGAAAAAATTTACTAATCTTGAATACCTAGCATATGAGGATTATTTAAGCAACTTGCCATGCTATTTAAGACTCTCACAATAATCTAAGTGAAGCATGGGAGATCAATAGTCTCTATAAAACAAATCCACCATCGTGTTCTAAAAGATATAAGTGAAGTACTAGAGCAAAACTATATAACTCAAAAGATATAAGCGAAGCACATAGAGTATTCTAACAAATTCCAAATCATGTATGGCTCTCTCAAAAGCTGTGTACAGCAAGGATGATTTTGGTAAACTAAAAAATAAAGACTCAAATAATACAAGACGCTCCAAGAAAAACACATATCATGTGGTGAATAAAAATATAGCTCCAAGTAAGGTTACCGATAGAAGTAGACAAAAAGAGGGGATGCCTTCCGGGGCATCCCCAAGCTTTGGCTTTTAGGTGTCCTTAGATTACGTTGGGGGTGCCATGGGCATCTCCAAGCTTAGGCTCTTGCCACTCCTTGTTCCATAATCCATCAAATCTTTACCCAAAACTTGAAAACTTCACAACACAAAACTTAAAGTAGAAAATCTCGTGAGCTCCGTTAGCGAAAGAAAACAAAAGATCACTTCAAGGTACTGTAGTGAACTCATTATTTATTTATATTGGTGTTAAACCTACTGTATTCCAACTTCTCTATGGTTTATAAACTATTTTACTAGCCATAGATTTATCAAAATAAGCAAACAACACACGACAAACAGAATCTGTCAAAAACAGAACAATCTGTAGTAATCTGTAGCTAGCGCAAGATCTGGAACCCCAAAAATTCTAAAATAAATTTCTGGATGTGAGTAATTTATCTATTAATCATCTGAAAAAATAATTAACTAAATATCATTTTCCAAATAAAAATGGCAGCAGTTCTCGTGAGCACTAAAGTTTCTGTTTTTTTACAGCAAGATTAACAAGACTTTCCCCAAGTCTTCCCAACTGTTCTACTTGGCACAAACACTAATTAAACACAAAAACACAATATAAACATAGGCTAGATAAATTATTTATTACTAAACAGGAGCAAAAATCAAGGAATAAAAATAGAATTGGGTTGCCTCCCAACAAGCGCTATCGTTTAACGCCCCTAGCTAGGCATAAAAAGCAAAGATAGATCTAGGTATTGCCATCTTTGGTAGGCAATCCGTAAGTGGCTCTCATAATAGATTCATAAGGTAATTATTTTTTCTTTCTAGGAAAGTGTTCCATACCTTTCCTTAACATAAATTGGAATCTAATATTTCCTTCCTTCATATCAATAATTGCACCAATCGTTCTAAGGAAAGGTCTACCAAGAATAATAGGACATGAAGGATTGCAATCTATGTCAAGAAAAATAAAATATACGGGCACATAGTTCCTATTTGCAACAATAAGAACATAATTAATTCTTCCCATAGGTTTCTTAATAGTGGAATCCCCAAGGTGCAAGTTTAGAGAGCAATCATCAAAATCACGGAAACCTAACAAATCACACAAAGTCTTGGGAATCATGGAAATACTAGCACCCAAATCACATAAAGCATAGTATTCATGATCTTTAAGATTAATTTTAATAGTTGGTTCCCACTCATCATAAAGTTTTCTAGGGATAGAAACTTCCAATTCATGTTTTCTTCATAAGATTGCATCAAGGCATCAACGATATGTTTAGTGAACGCTTTATTTTGACTATAAGCGTGAGGAGAATTTAGCACGGATTGCAACAAGGAATTACAATCAATCAAAGAGCAATTTTCATAATTAAATTCCTTGAAATCCAAAATAGTGGTTTAGCAACATCTAGGGTTTTAATTTCTTCAATCCCACTTTCATCAATTTTAGCATCAAGATCTAAAACTCCGAATTCTTGGAACGTCTTCTAGGTAAATGTGGATCATATTCAGTCCCATCATTATTAAGATTCATATTGCAAAACAAAGATTTAATAGGGGACACATCAATAACTTTTATATCTTCATCTTTATTTTCATAGGAACTAGAAGAACACGCTCTTATAAAGGCATCTTCTTTAGCACGCATCCTAGCGGTTCTTTCTTTGCACTCATCAATGGAAATTCTCATGGCTTTGAGAGACTCATTGATATCATGCTTAGGTGGAATAGATCTAAGTTTCAAAAAATCAACATCAAGAGCAATTCTATCAACGTTCCTAGCCAACTCATCAACCTTAAGCAATTTTTCTTCAATCAAAGCATTAAAATTCTTTTGCGAAGTAATAAATTCTTTAATATTAGATTCAAAATCAGAGGGCATCTTATTATAATTTCCATAAGAATTGTTGTAGGAATTACCATATTTATTAGAGGGGTTACTAGGATAAGGCCTAGGATTGAAATTTCCTCTATACGCATTGTTACCAAAATTGTTCCTACCAACAAAATTCACATCCATAGATTCATTATTATTCTCAATCAAAGTAGACAATGGCATATCATTAGGATCAGAAGAAACACTTTTATTAGCAAATAATTTCATAAGTTCATCCATCTTTCCACTCAAAACATTAATTTCTTCTATCGCATGCACCTTTTTATTAGTAGATCTTTCAGTATGCCATTGAGAATAATTAACCATAATATTATCTAAGAGTTTAGTAGCTTCTCCTAAAGTGATTTCCATAAAAGTGCCTGTAGCGACCCGACCTCAGACGGTCAAGCCTCTGTGTATCTATGACATCCCTGTATCAGTATGTTGGCACACACAGTACATCAATGTATATTTCAAAGTGCAATCACATGTGTAAATAAAGTAAAACTGATATATACCTTATAAGTCTCGGCAGAAACAATCAACGGGTGTGGAGTCCCATCAACGCCATCGGCAGGTTGAGTGTAGACCGTAACCCTGTATCGTAACTCTTACTCGTCGAACAAAAATATATGCAACATGATACGTTGCAGCCGTGTAGGTTAGTACATAGAATGTATCGGCAAGATCACAATAAGAGAAAGCAGATTGATAAAACTATTCTATATGCAATATGGCTTTGTGGCTCTAGGTCTGAGTTTGGTTTGCGTAAAAGCTGGTTTTATTTTCCCTACAACAAAGGAATTATCCGGAGTCTGTACTATGGAGTTTTCTATCATGACATGGTTCCGCCAACCGATGTCTCACAGCCCAAATCATCATAAGTTGCCCACAATTAATTTAGCAGTCCGGTGTTGAGAGTTCCGAGATAGATCCAAGTCCAGAGGCTCAAATTGTTCGTAACCAGGGACACGGCTAATCGATTAGGTTTTCACCCTATACAGAGGTTTGTACACTTTACCCGCAAGATTCAATCCCTCTCTTTACATTCTCGCACTTCAGGGTGTTTGAGAACAAGATGACCAAATCATGGTCTTCCGAAGAGTTCCTCTGACCACTGTCCGGTGCTCATCCAATCCTACTGTAGTTCTACATCTGCTAGCATCGTCCCAGCTAGAGTCACAACTAAGGTCAACCAAGCCAGAGCCCATTGTAGTTGCACAAGTATGCTTCCGGGCATGAAGTATTCTTCCGTCTCTTTGAGTCTGGGTGAAGCTTTCCGCAAGATGTCATGGTGCTTTTCCATGCATCCCGGCCAACCACTGGTTTCTCCAGGGTGCCCATCAACCGTCCTTCACCTAGTAGTGTGTATTGAATTCTTGTCTCGAGTCTCGAAATCTTGAGGAGTCCTGAAGATGCAGTCCTTGCCGGTGCCATCATGAAGTGGTCGCCATTGACGTAGAGTCCTCCTTCTTCACACCACTCTCATGCACTCACACCAAACCCCGTCTACTATAGCGTAGCATTAAAACTATGTAACATCCCGGGTTTGGTAACAGGGGGATGGGTTTCTACCTCATGCATTCTACTCAACTACAAGATTCAATAACACTACTGGAGAGATTGTTGAAAGGGTGCTACTACATGCAAATAAACATAGTTATGGAGAACATGGTCAAAGTGAACTTGCCTGGTAAGTTGATGAAGATAAATACGCTCTCAAAATTAATGACATGTAGAACTATTCGTCCCTCCGTTGGAATCTATATAATCAAACGTAGTATTCACATAAGCAATCAATTCTAGCAATCAATACTATCAATCAAAATAACACCCAACTAAATAAAATAAATAAAGAAAACAATAATGAAACCAGAGAGGACCAAAATAAATATCAAAAGAAAACTTTAAAGAAAACTAGGGAAAACCCACACACTATCAACCAATAACTTTCATAACCACACTAAATTAATCTAAACAAATTCTTAACAGAAAATAAAATCTATTTCCATTAAAACAACATAAATAAATTATCTAAAATAATTTCTAGCAACAAAAACTACAATACTAGCTATTACATACACTATATACTAGCTATGCTAAGCTGAAATCCTAAACAGTAGCAAAACTAATAAAAATAATTTCTGAAATTATGTACCGAAGTCTAACATATGTATAATTCAATCAACAAAACTTTGCGAAAAGAATTAATTAAATCTAAACAAAACTTGCTAAGTTACAAGCAAAACAAAACTACATAGAAAACAGTACTATTTTTCGCTAAAACCCTAATTTAAATAAATTAAAAATAAATCACTATAATCTACTGGATAGGAAAAAGTCCTAGTGACCGGGAGCAAAAAGAATCAACTTAAAATATACTTTCAAACCCAAGTTATGGCCAAAATACTGTTTGAGGCAAATTCATGCAAATTCAAACTACAACTACTCAAAATTTAAATCCAAGTACAAAAACAGAAACTTCAACAAATTTGTGACACGGTGCAAAAAGAATCAATCAATCTAGATCTAAACATAAAAGTTATAAGCAATATGAAATTAGAACTATTCTGTTTTTAAAACAGAAACGAAAATAATAATAAAAAACAATCGGGCACTAGCTACGTGGCCTACTGCTATCGGGCTAAACAGGTGGGCGTTCGGTAACTAAACTGCACCCAGGCGATACTTAACAAAACTATGCATGCACGTTTAATGAAAAGAAACCGGCGAGATGGTTCGATCTAAACAGATAATAAACCATACTAAACCGATCTATATAGAAAAAGACCTAACTATTCGATAGATCTAATCTAGAGCGTTGAAATAAGATCGAACGGGGGTGGTAAGTTGGCCGGCTTACAGTGGGGTGGTCGCCGGTGATGCGGCTCGGACGTCGTTGACGGCGTCGCTCCGGTCATCGGCGGGGTCGGCAGAGGAGACAAGGAGATGCAACGGTCGAAGGCAGTTCGAACGATGGTCGCCGATGCGCTCGGGGACAACAGTGAGCTCGTGGCGGCGAGGGCGTATGGTGGTCGTCGGCTGGCGACGCTCCAGTGGGGGGGGACGAGCGAGGGGAGTGAAGAGATGGTCTCGGG
>NC_041380.1:219948573-219968123 GCF_002162155.2 Triticum dicoccoides
TATATAGACGTATTATATACCAAAATTTTCAGAATAAATTTTCCTAAAACATGAACATATTTTCATGTACATATAAGATACATAAAAAACTCACAAAAGTCAAACAACGTTGTTGTTCAAAGAAAACCCAATAAAAATCATTTTTAAAACCCCAGAATGATTTCAAATTTACTTTCCTCCAATTTTATATTGTATGGAATTATTTTACCCTAATTTCCAAATAATTTATTTTTGGAGAAAAATAATTTGAATAAAACCCAAATAACTCCTAAATGGTTTCGAATTTGAATTTCAAACCACTTCCAACTCTATTTCATATGATTTGAAGAAGTCATTTTATCTTCTCTCATGAAAATCATTGAGTTGCATAAAGCTTTGAAATATGTCCAAATGGAATTCAAATCATTTCAAAACCCTTTTTCATTTCAAATGGAAGAAGTCAGGTCATCTTCACTCTAGAGTTTTGTGTTTGAATTGAAATTGAATTCTTTGAGATCAAAATGCAAAGTGAAAAGTTTGGGAAAGTCATTTCATTCCCTCTCATTCAACTTTTCAAAAAGTTTCAAATTCCACTCAATTTCAATCAATCAATCACCCAAACAATCAAACAAACAAACAAACAAAACTATTTATTTAATATAACATACCAAAATTTAGAATTTTGGGATGTTACAAACCTACCACACTTAAAATGAATCTCGTCCTCGAGATTCGAAGAGGCTAGCAAGAAAAGGTTAGGGGTTGGCGGTCTTCTAGCAAATATTTTGGTCGAAAGGGTCTAATGTGCTACCACACTTAAAAGCATGGATATGGTTCCGACAAAACTCATGTACTCCATTCTTTGGGTTGATTGTGTCGGTCTTCTTATTTCTTCGGGATAACTCCTACTCTGGGTTCTCTCGGTAGAGGCATACCTTTTCCACAATTTCTTGTGTCCTTCCATCATGGTGAGTTCCTTCTGAGACTGGGTCTTCTTAGCTGACTGGTCTGTCGCCAATACTAAATAACTATCGAAATTCTCATGGTGGTCAACCATGTATGGTTTCTCCTGCAGAAAAATGGGTTTGGTTGAATCTCACCGTATATCCTACGATTGGCAACGGTTGCCTGGTACATGGATCAATCATCCTACCATTCTATGTTTTTGGCTTATTGTGTCAACACTCTTCTAAGGTTTTCAAGGATCTCTGATTTTCCATCAACATATGATAGTTCATGATAGAAGTCTCTAGTATGGGGGCCAATCCATACCGTACTTGAACCATTACTACATATGCAGACATCGAATCACATATTCTAACACTTGGGCATACTCACAAGCATTGCAGAATTTCTCTTGTCGACGAACTGAGTTTGAATAAATCCATTATTTCTGCAAGCTGAACCAGACATCTAACGTTTCTCATAACTCTCGGGTTTTCGTATCCTCCTAAAAATGTTGGCTGATTAACTCAGAGTTTTCTTCCAAAATATCTTCCTTCAGCAAGAGTGTGCTCGCTTCTTATTAACTCCTGGGCCTGTGGGTTATGGCCCACTTCAACTCGTGTACAATTTTAACTCATCTATTCGAGGATTATCATTCCATATTCCAACATTACATCTCCTTTAAATCCAATAGTACTTCCTCCCTCATACCCTTGTGGTGACGATCATACAAAACTCCAACTTATTTGGTCCAGCTCCCTTCTATGGACCGTCATGAATAAAACATTTCTTTCTTCATTGATCCTGTGTCTTTACGAAGTACTGCCGCACCAAAAAAATGCACTAGTTTATCCATAAATCATATTATTTTCATATCAAATCTTTTATTACATCCTCAACCATTTTTCGTAAATCCAAATTCCAAAAAGTACTTTATTACAAATGCTGCCACCCACATGGTTTGGTATGGTCAGGCATTACGTCCAACTTTATTAATTTTTTTCTCCTTGAGGATTCTTCAGTCCCACTGGAATTGTGCGACATGCGCCTTGAAATCTTCAATCTTCTGTTTCATCGTGGTGGCCTTGAGCTTCATCTCCATCATCTCTGCATGCACTTCTCTTAGGTATTCTTGAGTATAACGGAGTCTTGCTTCAAGTATTTCTCCGATCTGGCGTATCGCTTCCATGGTTGCTTCACGAACAACGTCGAAGAAAGTTGCTTGTGGTACACGTGAGATGAAAAAGTAATGCCCCATCATCGTTGGGCAAACTCCTTTCATACGGTGGAGGTGTACCTCCACATACCAAAGTTCCACTCCCTTTTGCATGAAGGGGTAGCCTTTGTAGACTGCATCTCCTTCAAGGTGAATATGCTTCATCATGTCCTTCAGGATCTTCGGGTAATCATGATCACTTGTCAGGGTCATGATCGTTTCCGGGCCCTTAAGGAAAGACTCATAAAGGGTCGTCATCTGCAGTTGTAAAACAAAAATGGTGATTAGAATAAGGTACATATCTCCTTGGGTACACATTCATATCATCCAAACAAAACTTCAAACTCAATTTCCAACATCCAGTTTATGCATCACAACTCATTTTCTTCCATGTTCACCCAGAATATTAATTTCCAAGATAAAACATAACAACTCCTTAAAGCCATTCAGCATATGACATATCAACTTTATTGAGTCATGAATTATTACAACCTCTGAGTAATCTATTACATAACTCAACCCCGCATTCTCATGAAAAAGTGTTTTCCATACTACCCTTATTACTGATATCAACATCTCCACTACTCAGCTCCAGCTTTCTCATGATTTGTACAATCCCTATCAAAATGTCCTGCTTCCTTGCAACGAAAACAAATAACTTCTGGCATGTCTCGAGGCTTCTTGGTGATGGTGCCTGCTCCTTGAGTTCCTTGCTTCCTTTCGAGACAATCATTGGCATAATGCCCGACGTCCTTACATTCAAAACAGGTAATATGACTCTTGTCCCTCTTTGCAGAAATTGGGTTGTTCTGAGGGTGTCTTTGTTTTCTCTTCCTGGTTTTCTTCGCTCTAATCAAACGTTCTATTCCCTGTGGATCAAACTCCAATGCTTTTGTCGGGAAGTATCCCAGATACACTTTTCTTTCCTTGGTGCAATACTGTGAAAAATGTCCTTCTTCTCCACATGAATAACATGCATTGGAGTAAAATCTATTGAGGCTTTCTCCATCAGGGTCTTCAACATTTTCCTTAATCACGGGTTCTTTCATAACTTCTCGGAGGGCTTCTTTCATTCCTTCTTCCTGCTTCTGAATAGTTTGTTGGACCGTGGGGTAAATGTGACACTGAGCTGGGTAGTGGGTGGTTCCTTCACACAAGAAACAAGTCACCTGACTAGTTGGGCATTCCTCAGCTGGGTGTTTCTCCTCACAATGAGGGCATCCATCCTTGTGTTCCTCCTGGGTGTGTCCTATTTCTCCGCAAATCTTGTAGGCACAAGATTTATTTCTTGGGGTATCATGGTGCTTCCGGATAAGACGGGATCTTGTCAGAGTCTTCTTGAATTCTTCCCAAGTCCTTGCTCCATTCCATCCCTGTATAGCTTGATGCATCTGCCACCATGTTGCAGCACTTCCTTCAAAGTACTAAAGAGCGTATGATACTTCATTCTTCCTTGAAACCAAATTGCTCCCGAAGTGATTCTCCATGTTCTAAACCCATAGCTCTGCCTCCGGCTGGGTTTTTCGGTCCAGAGAATACCAGTCCAACTTCATTCATCATCTACTGGGTCCAAGGGTTTTAGGATGATATAAGAGAGAGGTAGGAAGGGATACACACAATACAAATAATAGTTTTGAAGAAACGAGTTTTATTTTGTGGCTGTCGAAAAAACATCAAACAAATGATAGCTCACAAATCGTCGCATCTAACGTAACTGTATAACAGGGGTTTCGTCCTCTAACGGTCAAATAATTCTTATGATTCTTCAAGTCGTCGGAGTCTTCAACTGGTGTAGTTTCAACTCTTCTAATGCATGGTCAAATCCTGTTTACTCTGAAATGGTCATCGGTTGTCCGATATCTTGTCCTTCTTGGAGCGGCTTCAGTTGATCCTCCGTGTGGTCGAAAGGGAAAGGGGTATATTCTAACTATTTGAGGTAAGAGAGGATATTTTATAAAATCAGAAAATATAAGAAGTAAGGGATGTTTTTTCGAAAATAAGATTTTAGGGATTTCATGTCCTAGAAGCTTTCCAGTTTCTAGGGTCACGTCCTACAGTCAACATGTGCTTTGATACCATATCTGTAGCGACCCGACCTCAGACGGTCAAGCCTCTCTGTATCTGTGCCATCTCTGGATCAGTATGCTGGCGCACACAGTACATCAATGTATATTTCAAAGTGCAATCACATGTGTAAATAACATAAAACTGATATATACCTTATAAGTCTCAGCGGAAACAATTAACGGGTGTGGAGTCCCATCAACACCATCGGCAGGTTGAGTGTAGACCGTAACCCTGTATCGTAACTCTTACTCGTCGAAGAAAAATATCTGCAACATGATACGTGGCAGCCGTGTAGGTCAGTACATAGAATATACCGGCAAGATCACAATAAGAGAAAGCAGATTGATAAAACTATTCTATATGCAATATGGCTTTGTGGCTCTGGGTCTGAGTTTGGTTTGCATAAAAGCTGGTTTATTTTCTGTACAACAAAGGAATTATCTGGAGTATGTACTACGGAGTCTTCTATGATGACATGGTTCCGCCAACCGATGTCTCATAGCCCAAATCATCATAAGTTGCCCACAATTAATTTAGCAGTCCGATGTTGAGAGTTCCGAGATAGATCCAAGTCCAGAGGCTCAAATTGTCCGTAACCAGGGACACGGCTAATCGATTAGGTTTTAACCCTCTGCAGAGGTTTGTACACTTTACCCGCAAGATTCGATCCCTCTCTTTACATTCTCGCACTTCAGGGTGTTTGAGAACAAGATGACCCAATCATGGTGTTCCGAAGAGTTCCTCTGACCACTGTCTAGTGCTCATCCAATCCTACCGTAGTTCTACATCTGCTAGCACCGTCCCAACCAGAGTCACAACTAAGGTCAACCAAGCTAGAGCCCATAGTGACTTGCGGTTGCACAGGTAAGCTCCCGGGCATGAAGTATTCTTCCGTCTCTTTGAGTCTGGGTGAAGCTTTCCGCAAGATGTCATGGTGCTTCTCCATGCATCCCGGCCAACCACTGGTTTCTCCAGGGTGCCCCTCATCCATCCTTCACCCAGTAGTGTGTATTGAATTCTTGTCTCGAGTCTCAAAATCTTGAGGAGTCCTGAAGATGCAGTCCTTGCCGGTGCCATCATGAAGTGGTCGCCATTGACGTAGAGTCCTCCTTCTTCACACCACTCTCATGCACTCACACCAAACCCCGTCTACTATAGCGTAGCATTAAAACTATGTAACATCCCGGGTTTGGTAACAGGGGGATGGGTTTCTACCTCATGCATTCTACTCAACTACAAGATTCAATAACACTACTGGAGAGATTGTTGAAAGGGTGCTACTACATGCAAATAAACGTAGGTATGGAGAACATGGTCAAAGTGAACTTGCCTGGTAAGTTGATGAAGATAAATACGCTCTCAAAATTAATGACTTGTAGAACTATTCGTCCCTCCGTTGGAATCTATATAATCAAACGTAGTATTCACATAAGCAATCAATTCTAGCAATCAATACTATCAATCAAAATAACACCCAACTAAATAAAATAAATAAAGAAAACAATAATGAAACCAGAGAAGACCAAAAAAAATATCCAAAGAAAACTTTAAAGAAAACTAGGGGAAACCCACACACTATCAACCAATAACTTTCATAACCACATTAAATTAATCTAAACAATTTTTTAGCAGAAAATAAAATATATTTTCATTAAAACAACATAAATAAATTATCTAAAATAATTTCTAGCAAGAAAAACTACAATACTAGCTATTACATACACTATATACTAGCTATGCTAAGCTGAAATCCTAAACAATAGCAAAACTAAAAAAAATAATTTCTAAAATTATGTACCGAAGTCTAACATATGTATAATTCAATCAACAGAACTTTGCGAAATGAATTAATTAAATCTAAACAAAACTTACTAAGTTACAAGCAAAACAAAACTACATAGAAAACAGTAATGTTTTTCACTAAAACCCTAATTTAAATAAATTAAAAATAAATCACTATAATCTATTGGATAGGCAAAAGTCCTAGTGACCAGGAGCAAAAAGAATCAACTTAAAATATACTTTCAAACCCAAGTTATGGCCAAAATAGTGTTTGAGGCAAATTCATGCAAATTCAAACTACAACTACTCAAAATTGAAATCCAAGTACTCAAACAGAAACTTCAACAAATTTGTGACATGGTGCAAAAAGAATCAATCAATTTGGATCTAAAACATAAAAGTTATAAGCAATATGAAATCAGAACTATTCTGTTTTTAAAACAGAAACGAAAATAATAAAAAAAACAGTCGGGCACTAGCTACGTGGCCTACTGCTATCGGACTAAACAGGTGGGCGTTTGGTAACTAAACTGCGCCCAGGCGATACTTAACAAAACCGTGCATGCATGTTTAATAAAAAGAAACCAGCGAGACGGTTCGATCTAAAAAGATAATAAACCATACTAAACCGATCTATATAGAAAAAAAACCTAACTATTCGATAGATCTAATCTAGAGCGTTGAAATAAGATCGAACGGAGGTGGGAAGTTGACCGGCTTACAGTGGGGTGGTCGCCGGTGATGCGGCTCGGACGTCGTCGTCGGCGTCGCTCAGGTCGTCGGCGGGGTCGGCGGAGGAGACTAGGGGATGCAGCGGTCGAGGGCAGTTCCAACGATGGTCGCCGTTGCGCTCGGGGACGACGGAGACGGACGGCGGCGAGCTCATGGCAGCGAGGGCGTATGGTGGTCGTCGGCTGGCGGCGCTCCAGTGGGTTTAGGGCTCGGGAGAGGGCACAGCGGGGGGTGCGGACGAGCGAGGGGAGTGAAGAGATGGTCTCGGGAGGCTGCGAGGGGGTCGGAGTAGCTCGGTGGGGCGGCAATGGCGCGGCGGCGGCTTCGGCTCCGGCGAGAAATTGAGGAGTAGGCGGGGGTTATTGGTGCAGGGAAAGGAGGGGAACGGGTCGAGGGGGAGAGTATATATATAGGGGGGATTCTTGGAGGAGGGGGTGAGTCGGGGAAAGGATCCCGAGAATCACGGGATTCGGCGGCGCGGCCGGTGCGATCTGGCTCGGGCGGGGCTTGCGGAGGAAGAAGATGACGCGGGCCCCAATGTCAGCGAGCGCGGGAACGAGGGAGAGGTGCGGGCGACCGGTGGGGAGGGGTTTCGGGCGCGTGCGCGGGCTGGACCGCTGTGGGCCGCGGCGGAGGGAGAGAGAGATGGGCCTCAGGCTGGGCACTGCTGGCTTCGGCCGTTTATGAAAATATATATATAAGCACACACAAGAAAAATAAAGGAAAAACAATAAGAATTTTATATAGACGTATTATATACCAAAATTTTCAGAATAAAATTTCCTAAAACATGAACATATTTTCATGTACATATAAGATACACAAAAAACTCACTAAAGTCAAACAATGATGTTGTTGAAAGAAAACCCAATAAAAATCATTTTTAAAACACCAGAATGATTCCAAATTTACTTTCCTCCAATTTTATATTGTAGGGAATCATTTTACCCTAATTTCCAAATAATTTATTTTTGGAGAAAAATAATTTGAATAAAACCCAAATAACTCCTAAATGGTTTTGAATTTGAATTTCAAACCACTTCCAACTCTATTTCATATAATTTGAAGAAGTCATTTTATCTTCTCTCATGAAAATCATTGAGTTGCATAAACCTTTGAAATATGTCCAAATGGAATCCAAATCTTTTCAAAACCCTTTTTCATTTCAAATGGAAGAAGTCATGTCATCTTCACTCTAGGCTTTTGTGTTTGAATTGAAATTGAATTCTTTGAGATCAAAATGCAAAGTGAAAGTTTGGGAAAGTCATTTCATTCCCTCTCATTCAACTTTTCAAAAAGTTTCAAATTCCACTCAATTTCAATCAATCAATCACCCAAACAATCAAACAAACAATCAAAACTATTTATTTAATATAACATTCCAAAAGTTAGAATTTTGGGATGTTACAGTGCCTCCCGCCGCCGAATCTAAAAGATTTCTAGAAGCAAATTCAAACCGACATAAAATTTTTGTATAATCATCCACAAATTCAAACCATGAGTAGGGCAATTACGTATCATTAATTTCATCCTCTCCCAAGCTTGTGCAACATGTTCATGATCAAGTTGCTTAAAATTCATAATATCGTTTCTAAGGGAGATGATCTTAGCGGGAGGAAAATACTTAGAGATAGAAGCATCTTTGCACTTATTCCATGAATCAATACTATTTTTCGGCAAAGACGGAAACCAAGCTTTAGCACGATCTCTAAGCGAAAAAGGAAATAGCTTCAATTTAACAATATCATTATCCACATCTTTCTTCTTTTGCATATCACACAAATCAACAAAGCTATTTAGATGGGTAGCGGCATCTTCACTAGGAAGGCCAGAAAACGGATCTTTCATGACAAGATTCAGCAAAGCAGTATTAATTTCACAAGATTCAGCATCGGTAAGAGGAGCAATCGGAGCGCTAATAAAATCATTGTTGTTGGTATTGGTAAAGTCACACAATTTAGTGTTATCTTGAGTCATCGTGACAAGCAAGCAAACTAACACACAAGCAAAGAAAAAGCAAGCGGGCAAAAAAGAGGCATACAGAGAAAGAGAGGGAGGATAGAGAGAGAGATGGCGAATAAAACGGCAAGAGTGAAATGGGGGAGAGGAAAACGAGAGGCAAATGACAAATAATGTAATGCAGGAGATAGGGATTGTCATGGGTACTTGGTATATTGAATTTTGCGTAGACTCCCCGGCAACGGCGCCAGAAATCCTTCTTGCTACCTCTTGAGCACTGTGTTGGTTTTTCCCCGAAGAGGAAGGGATGATGCAACAGAGTAGCGTAAGTATTTCCCTCAGTTTTTGAGAACCAAGGTATCAATCCAGTAGGAGGCTACGCATGAGACCCTCGTACCTGCACAAAAGAAATAAATCCTCGCAACCAACGCGATTAGGGGTTGGCAATCCCTACACGGCCACTTACAAGAGTGAGATCTGATAGATATGATAAGATAATATTTTTGGTATTTTTATGATAAAGATGCAAAGTAAAATAAAAGCAAAGTAAATAACAAAGTATGGGAAGATTAATATGATGAAGATAGACCCGGGGGCCATTGGTTTCACTAGTGGTTTCTCTCAAGAGCATAAGTATTCTACGGTGGGTGAACAAATTACTGTTGAGAAATTGACAGAATTGAGCATAGTTATGAGAATATCTAGGCATGATCATGTATATAGGCATCACGTCTGAGAGAAGTAGACCGACTCCTGCTTGCATCTACTACTATTACTCCACTCATCGATCGCTATCCAGCATGCATCTAGAGTATTAAGTTAATGAAAACAGAGTAACGCCTTAAGCAAGATGACATGATGTAGAGGGATAAACTCATGCAATATGATGAAAACCCCATCTTGTTATCCTCGATGGCAACAATACAATACATGCCTTGCTGCCCCTACTGTCACTGGGAAAGGACACCGAAAGATTGAACCCAAAGCTAAGCACTTCTCCCATTGCAACAAAGATCAATCTAGTAGGCCAAACCAAACTGATAATTCGAAGAGACTTGCAAAGATAACCAATC
Source organism: Triticum dicoccoides (assembly GCF_002162155.2). NCBI lineage: Eukaryota > Viridiplantae > Streptophyta > Magnoliopsida > Poales > Poaceae > Triticum > Triticum dicoccoides. Next base: position 219,958,327 of record NC_041380.1, read on the forward strand.
ATACATAAAAGAATTTAGAAAAGATTCAAATATTGTTCATAGATAGACTTGATCATAAACCCACAATTCATCGGTCTCAACAAACACACCACAAAAAGAAGATTACATCGAATAGATCTCCACAAGAGAGGGGGAGAACATTGTATTGAGATCCAAAAAGAGAGAAGAAGCCATCTAGCTAATAATTATGGACCCGTAGGTCTGAGGTAAACTACTCACACTTCATCGGAGGGGCTATGGTAATGATGTAGAAGCCCTCCATGATCGATGCCCCCTTTGGCGAAGCTCCGAAACAGGCCCCAAGATGGGATCTCGTGGATACAGAAAGTTACGGCGGTGGAATTAGCGTTTTGGCTCCGTATCTGATCGTTTGGGGGTACGTAGGTATACATAGGAGGAAGGAGTACATCGGTGGAGCAACAGGGGGGCCACGAGGGTGGAGGGCGCGCCTAGGGGGGTAGGCACGCCCCCCTACCTTGTGGCCTCCTCTTTTGTGTCTTGACGTAGGGTCCAAGTCTCCTGGATCATGTTTGGTGAGAAAATCACGTTCCCAAAGGTTTCATTCTGTTTGGACTCCTTTTGATATTACTTTTCTTCGAAACCCTAAAATAGGCAAAAAAACAGCAAGTCTGGGTTGGGCCTCCGATTAGTAGGTTAGTCCCAAAAATAATATAAAAGTGGATAATAAAGCCCAATAATGTCCAAAACAGTAGATAATATAGCATGGAGCAATCAAAAATTATAGATACGTTGGAGACGTATCAGAGAGTTGTTGTCTGCTGCCATGGCTTGCCTCTGCTGGTTAACAAAGAGAAGCTCTGCTCGAGGGACCGTGTGTGCACCGTTTTGTACTTGTTTAAAAAAAGGAAAGAGAAGGTCATGTGGAGACCTCAGGCACTAGAAGACAGGGAACCAATCAACTTTTCTGTCAAAAACAAAAGCAGCACTATGCATTATCCAGCGTCAGCATCCGGCCTGTAATATTTTATCAGTACATGTTAATTCATCTGACAAAAATTACTCTGGCCTGTAATATTTTTACGCAGGGCGACCATTAAAAGAAAAAGGGGTGGTGTTATACCACGGATGCACGTTCGGCTGTGTCGCGCGGCTTCACGGACAGACGTGTCGCGGTCCGATATTCATCAACGCGCCGACCGACTCACCCGTCCGCCCTCGTGACCGGTTCACGCGTCCGCACCGGCTTACAACGCGGAGGACAATTTGCTTGTCCGTGCCGGTTTACAGCGCCGCGGCCGATTCATATGTCTGCTCCCGCGGCCGACTCAGCCATGGTTGATTTCAGTTTCGACACGGTGATCATCAACTCCGCGGTGTATAATTTCCGGCCTAACATATCAGGTGAAATCCATCTAGTATATTTTTATATTACATATTGCTTTCTTTAGAAGAACAAATTACTCCAGCTTGCGATATTGTTTATGCAGAACAATTATTCACTGCAAGAGCGGTGGCGACTCGCCTGCGCGTGTACTGATTCTAATGACAACGGTCATCTTTACTATCCGCCCTGTAGTCTATTCTATTTCAAACAATTCTGGAGCAAATCATATTATAATGTCAGCCTCCGCCTACACCAGATGGTTCAAGGGGTGGGCGCACAAGTCACCCCCACTGAAGTTTGTTCAAAACATAACCAATCAGCTGGGGTAAACCGCTGGCTGGGTTACTGATAAAAATAATACGTGGTCATTTACAACCTGCCACAGTCCACCTCAAGTTTCCATGGATTCACATCACGTTATCAATGCCAAGAATATACAATAACTCGCCACTTCGCCTCCAACGACAACACATTTTAGCATTCAGCTGTTCAACTATATGTTGGTTTATGTCACGGTCAAGTATGGAGAATCTCAAGACAACTCCTCAAGCCGCCTTGAGACTCGTGGGCTATGATGACATGACTCAGTAAATGACTGATAGTTTAAAGGAAGTCAAGAACTCTGGGTGAGTGGAGGGAAGATAACCTGGTCCCGGAGGCTACTGTTACATTGATGAAAATTTAAAGGTCGTCAGAAAAATTGCCGGCTCAAAATGAAGATTCTAGTTTAAAATCCGGCTCAGGAGACATCTCTCTCCCACAAAGCACTAAAGCTCTTAATATCCAGCTTAAAAACCGATTCAAGGGAAAATCTTTCTTCCACAAATCTCTGAAGCTCTCAATATCCGGTTCAAAATCCCATTTCAAGAAGAATTTATCTCTTGCAAAAATTTAAAGGTTGTCGAAGAGGACCTATTGCCATGATGCGCGATTCAGACATGGGTATCCTACCTTATTGGCTTATCATATTATTGATCACATGGGGGCTTCCTGCTCATTGAGCGAAGTTATGATTACCCTTTGATCCAGCTAATACGCCACACTTACAAATCACTTGGGGGCTTTCTGCTCATTGAGCATAGATGTGAATATCCCTCTTGATTCGGTTAAAACGCCACAAACCACTTGGGGGCTTCTTGCTCAATGAGCATAGCTGTGAATATCCCTCTTGGTCCGGCTTATATGCCATGCTTACAAAGCACTTGGGGGCTTCCTATTCAAACATAGGTGTATTCACCAAAGAGAACATAGTGTTACTACCCTCGTGAACTGGCTTGGAACACCAGGTGTATTCACCAAAACCTTTCGGGTTATCCTGCTTGTATGCAGATGCTTCTCCATCAGGTAATCCTGATTGACCCGCCGAACTCAAACAGTCAATCTTTTAAACAAGACCCTGAACTCGTTAAGGTTAAAACGCTGGTTTGTCATGAGAGGGCACGGTTTATGGATAGCAAGGAGAAGCTCAAACTGTAAAGCTGCCTTCCTTGAAACTTGGATAAATCAGCATGTGATGCACGATGCTGCTCTAACCCCGCGTACTCCTGATAAGTCTATCTTTAAATAAGAACTGAACTTATCCGGGTTAAAATGTCGATTGGGTCAATGAGGGCCGGCTCATGGAAAGCGCGTACCTTCCAGTGGCTAATGCTAGTTTCATTGAAGAAGATATTTTGGCTTGGCGGCCTATGAAAGCCTTGGTTTTCTGTTGTTTTGATTTGAATGTCTTTTTGATTTTTTCTCTTGTGACATAGTAATACATGGTTAAAAACCAATAAGGCTTATAATGCCTTATGAGTCATATATGACATTAACCGGTGTTTATTAACCTGGCCTGGCTTTCGACTATAAGTCGCCGGTATGAGATAAGATAATATCTCATGTTTATTAACCCGGCCTGGCTTTCGACTATAAGTCCCCAGTATATTTTTGGATTGTGCCTTTGGAATCATGCGCTTATAAATCATTGGGTATATTATTCAAGTCTTTAATAGCCAACATGGCTGGACTTTTATTATGGTTATCAATAACCAATATTATGATTGAGGTTTTCAAAGTCGCTTCAGCGCAATGGCTATTATTTAATAAATGGGTATAATTTATTCTACAATGGAAGGAATAGTCTCGAGTCGCTGCAGGCTTATGACCCGGCACTTGGGGGCTACATTATTCAAGTTGAGGTTACATCAAATATGCAAGGCCCATGTCACTGCCAGCACGCACCATGGCACTTGGGGGCTAATGCAAGGTCATTTTTACTTGCCTTATTGAAGACCCGACTCATCACATCGTAATGAGCCGGCCCTTGGGGGCTACCAATTGATCATGTCAACAATTCAAGGTACACAAATCTTAAATCCATTATATTGAAAGGTCTACTGCTCAGTTGGAAGAGTACAAAGCTCCTAAACCTTATGGACGTGCGTTCGAGCCCCATGGAGAGGATTACATCGTATGATATTATTGTCAATGAAGTATATATAAAGCCCCAGCTCAGTATTTTCTTACTAAGCCGGCCCTTGGGGGCTACACCGGTTGAAGTTTTTGTGAGCATAAGACAATTACAAGTCCCAGGCTGCTGCTGCAAGCATGACAACCCAGCACTTGGGGGCTACATATATGGAATATTCAGTTTTTTACTAGCGACTGAGATGAACAACACGGATTTCTTCAAGGTTGAAACACTTATATTGGAGCGAGTCTTAAGCTATCACTATGTTCTCCTCTTAAGACTTGGGGGCTACATGTATTATGCATATAAAGGAGGAATATCTTCAAATTATCAGTTTTTGAGCAAATCAGGAAGATCAATTACATAACCCGGCATCGTCTATTTATAACCAGGAGATTTCAGTAATTATAACTTGGCAGGTTCTACATTTTCAAGCCGGCTAAATATTAGCTGAATATATGAAGACCAATATTTTTGTCAAGTAAGAGCATTAAAGACCGACTCAAATGGATTCTTTATTTACAATATTTCTTCTACAAGCAAGTTGATTATGAAGCCGACCTATTGACCTGGACTTTCTAGGAGGAAATGATAAAGAATTAAGGATAATCAGGTGTCGGCTTACAAGAATATTTAACCCGGAACACCCTGTCAAATTTGTTCTTGTGTTTATGTTGCAGATCAGTTTAACATGGATAAATCCAAATTAAACTAGGGGCTAATGTCAGGGATATACCCCATGGCGTAACCCAGCCAGAAGTATAAACCGGCCAGACTTGGCAACTCACCAGAGACCCGCCTGATACTTGGTGTTTCATTTGTAAGCCGCCCGGAGATTGGCCACTCACTGGTAATCCGGCGGCGGGTCAGACGGGCGACAAAGCCCAAGGCCCAGACGGTCGGCTCATGATATGGTGGGCTGGCTTACGAGGAAAGACATAAGGAATATTCTCCTACAAAGGAAGCAAGACTAGGAATCCACTTGTAATAGAGTAATCCTAATCCTACTAGGACTAGTCATGTAACCCGCCCCTTCAACTTATATAAGGAGGGGCAGGGCTCCCCAAAGAGGGACAAGGAATAAGCAATAATCTCTAGGGCTAGACACATTTAGAGGAGAGCCGGCTTAACGGCGACTCCGTCGTGATGATAATGAGACCTAGCCACTAACAGCATGTAGGGTTGTTACCGGATGATATTTCCCGGGGCCCGAAGGTGTCTAAACCCTTGTCTTGTGTTGCGTCTCGCGATTCCGCTCAACCCCTCTCAAGCTACCACATGGATGCGTTGGCCCCACGACTAAGTCCTCACACTAGGACATCTGGTGTGGCAATTCGACGACAGATGGGATGCAACATCTTCACTAGGAAGGCCGGAAAATTGATCTTTCATAACAAGATTCAGCAAAGTGGCGTTAATTTCATAAGATTCCGCACTAGTGGCGACAGTAATCGGAGTACTAATAAAATCATTTTTATTAGTATTGGAAAATTCACACAATTTGGTATTCTCTTGATTCATCATGACAAAGCAAGCAATCTAACACACGAGAAAACAAAAAGCAAGCAAAAAGATGAACGGAAGAAGGGCGAATAAAAGGGCAAATCTTTTCATAAATCATTTTAGAAGTGGGGGGAGGAAAACAAGAGGCAACTAGCAAATAATTTAATACAAGAGATGAGAGTTTAAGATGGGTACTTGGTAGTCATGATGTAGATCTCCCCGACAACGACGCTAGAAATTGGCAAGTTGACGGGAGACTATTCTTGTCTTGGTGCGATCTCCCTAGCAATGGCGCCAAAAATTCTTCATGCCACTTCTTGAGCTTGCGTTGGTTTTTCCCTTGAAGAGGGAAGGGTGATGCAGCACAATAGAGATAAGTATTTCCCTCAGTTAAGAACCAAGGTATCAATCCAGTAGGAGAAACACGCAAGTCCCCAATAGATGTACCTGCACAAACAATCAAACACTTGCACCCAACACGATAAAGGGGTTATCAATCCCTTCACGGCCACTTGCAAAGGTGAGATTTGATAGAGATAAATAGAATTAAACAAAAGATAAACTATTTTTGGGTTTTTGGTTTATAGATCTGAAAATAAAAGATTGCAAAATAGTAGATCTGAAACTAATATGATGGAAAATAGACCCGGGGGCCATAGGTTTCACTGGAGGCTTCTCTCATGAAGGCAAATAATTCGGTGGTGAACAAATTACTGCGGAGCAATTGATAGAAAAGTGCAAAGTTATAACGATATCCATGTCAATGATTACGAACATGGGCATCATGTCCGTGTCAAGTAGACCGACTCTTGCCTGCATCTACTACTATTACTCCACACATCGACCGCTATCCATGCATCTAGAGTATTAAGCTCATAAAGAACGGAGTAACGCCTTAAGTAAGATGACATGATGTAGAGGAATAAACTCAAGAAATACGATGAAAACCCAATCTTTTTATCCTCGATGGCAACAATTCAATACATGTCTCGCTACCCCTACTTTGTCACTGGGTGAAATCACGCAAGATTGAACCCAAAGCTAAGCACCTCTTTCATTGCAAGAAAAACCAATCTAGTTGGCCAAACCAAACCGATAATTCAAAGAGAAATACAAAGATATCAAATCATGCATATAAGAATTTAGTGAAGATTCAAATAATATTCATAGATAAGCTGATCATAAATCCACAATTCATCGGATCTCGACAAACACAACGCAAAAGAAGATTACATCGAATAGATCTCCAAGTACATTAACGAGAACATGGTATTGAGATTCAAAGAGAGAGAGAGAGAAGAAGCCATCTAGCTACTAGCTATGGACATGTAGGTCTATGGTAAACTACTCATGCTTCATCAGAAGGGCAATATAGTTGATATAGATGCCCTTCGTGATTGAATCCCCTCCGGCAGGATGCCGGAAAAGGCCCCAGGATGGGATCTCACCGGAATAGAAGGTTGCGGCAGTGGAAAAGTGTTTTCGTGGATGCTTCTGAGGGTTTTAGAATATAGGTGAGTATATAGGACGAAGGGCTAGGTCAGGGAAGTCCCGAGGGGGCCACAAGGTAGGGGCCCACCTAGGGCATGCCCTCCACCCTTTTCACTGCCTCGTGCCTCTTCTGGCTTCGACTCCAAGTCCCCTGGGTGTCTTCTGGTCCGTTTGGACTCCGTTTAGTATTCCTTTTCTGCGAAGCTCAAACACAAGGAAAAAATAGAAACTAGCACCGGGCTCTAGGTTAATAGGTTAGTCCCAAAAATAATATAAAATAGCATATTAATGCATATAAAACATCCAAAATAGATAATATAATAGCATGGAACAATAAAAAATTATAGATATGTTGGCGACGTATCACAAGGCACCCCAAGTAAATATTCAAGGAGACTCAATCATCTAAGCTTGGGTATGCCCCGGAAATTATCCCATCTTTCTTCCTCAACAATTATCAGTGTGTCTTGATTTTTGTATTACATGATATGCGTAAATTCTTGGAGCATCATTTGCTTTTTATTTTTCTTTTAGTGATGCACCATGCTGGTATGAGATAGTCCTTGGTTGGTTCATAAAATGATCTTTGCACTTCACTTATATCTTTGGAGTATGACTTTATAGAATGGTTCATGTGAATCACTTATACCTTTTGTAGTTTGGAAGCTCACTTCTCTACGTTGGGAGCACCGTTATTTATAGAATGCTTTGTTGCTTCACTTATATTTTTTAGAGCTCAGCCAAGTCTTCTGTAGAAAGAATTAAACTCTCAGGCTCCACTTATATCTATTTAGAGAGTTAACAGGAATTGGACATTCACATGGTTAGTCATAACAACATCTTAAAGCTTGTAGATCACTGAATATGATAAGTTTGATTCCTTTCAATAGTTTTGCAATATTGAGATGGTAATATGTGGGTGTATTGGTGGATTATTATGATTTAGTAATAATACTGGTGTTAAGGTTTGTGATTCTCTATTTGATGAAAGTGTCGGTTATAGCATGCGGGGAAGTTGGAGCGTAATTTATTGTAGCGACCCGACCTCAAACGGTCAAGTCTCTGTGCTTCAGTGTCATCCCTGGATCGGCAATGCTGACACACACAGTACTTGAGGATTTATAACAGAGTAGCAATCACACACTTATTACATTGAATGTCTCAAAAGAGAACTTATTACAATAAATATGGCTTAAGGCCATCTAATACGATAACAGCGGAAGGCTTGGAAAATAAAGTGAGTCCATCAACTCCAATGGCATAGCTGAGCTGCACGACAATGACCTAACGAACCTTACTCCTCGTCTGAAAAGTCTGCAACATAATAAGTTGCAGCCCGAAAATGGGTCAGCACATGAAATATGCTGGCAAAGTAACACAGTAGAGCAAGAACAGAATAATACTATCACTACATGCATATTTGGCTGGTGGAAAGCTCTATGGTTACAGTTTTTGCGAAAAGCCAATTTTTTTCCTACAACAAAGGAATAGATTTTATTTAACTATCATGGTAGTTGAAACATCATTGAGAAGGTTCCTCAACCTCAATCCCAATTAAAGTAATTAACAACCCAACAATATTATTTTAGAGGGATGAGATACTTAGGATACTCCAAGTACTAGATACTCAAGATGTCCATAACGGGGGATAGGACTAACCATGATTAGTTTATACACTCTGCAGAGGTTTGCGCACTTTTCCCCACAAGACCCGATCTCCTCCATTGGATTTCTCGCACTACATGGTGTTTGAGAAACGGATAACCGAGACACAGACTTTCAGAAGCATTAACCCCTTACTCCGGGCAGACCATACCAACCTAAATCCCTCTACCTGCTGATCCACCTCTTCGGGAGCTTCACGCAACTTACTCACATATGCTAGAGCCCATAATAGCTTGTGGCTGCACACGGAAGTTTCTAGCATGAAAATATCTCAGTTCCCTTTGAGTCTGGGTGGCGGACCATAGGATTATCAAACGGGTACTCCGGGATATCCTAGGACAACACTGGATTCTCCAGGTTCCCAACAAATAATCCACCTAGATGTGTATTCAAGTTGCCACCTTAAGTTGAATCATTAATTAACAATCTCACATCTATCATGGATTTCACTCACCCAAACCATGTCTACGAACATAGCATAGCAATATAAGCAATTCGTAGAAGTAACTCCCAAGGGTTTGATAATAACAGGGCAATAGGTTCTACCTCATCAACTACTTCCCAACCCACATGTTAATCACATCCTAAGCATGCAATGTTTGAGGATTGGAACTAATGCATAAAAACTGGGTGATAAAGGGGTATGATCAAAGTGTTACTTGCCTTGCTGATGATCCGCAAAACCTAGGAATTCGTAGTAGCACGCTTCGCACTCCGGGTGTTCTATCGCAAACAAACAATATCATACATAAGAAAACAAGCAAAGAAACACGGGTAAATCTCAAACAAGAAGATCTAACCAGAAAGTTAAACTTAAGAACTCCGGTTTGCGAAAAGAATCAAATCGAACGGAGCAACGAAACTCAAACTACGAATGAAACAAGATCCGTTTGCTAATCTAGACTAAGGTCAAATTTTACAGTAGCAAAAGCTGTTCAAGTTGGTTCAACGGAAAGAGGGTTTCGAGACGAAGATCTAGGTGCTTGAATCGCCTGATTTCGACAAACGAGCGAAAAGATAAACTAAAACGAAAATCGGATCAGAAATCGCGATTGAAAATAATCGCGGAAAATCCGAGAAAAAGAAAACTGACGAACAGGCTAACGAACAAGCGTTCGTTGTCTGTGGCTAACGAGTGAACTCTGTTCGTTAAAACGAACGTTCGGATGAACGTCCGCAAAGTAACTAAACCGGAAAAAAAATCGGCGAACCGATCTATCCAAAAAAACTAGGGTTTCTAAAAAAGGAATCGGTTTTAAAAAACGAACGGTGCTATACCTCCGGCGAGGTCCGGCGCGGTGGGCGGCTCCGGCGAGCGGCGGGGCAGCGCAGGGCGGCGGC
>NC_041380.1:219968525-220126441 GCF_002162155.2 Triticum dicoccoides
GGGGGGGTCGGGGCGGTTTATAAGAGATGGGGGGCGGCAACTTGGAGGAGGGGGCTAGGCATGGGGAAACAGAGTCCCGGCCGGACTCCAGTTCGCGGCAGCGGTGGGAAAGCGGGCCGGCTCGGCTGGGCTTCGGACCAGTCGGCCTCTGCGTGTTTTTAAGTAATAATTCTGCCGAAACAAAAAAATCCTAGAAAATAAAATAAATTTCTAAAAATGCCAAAACAAATTTTCTCCGTCTAAATAAAATATTTAGAAAAAGATGAACATTTTCTTGGCCCTAAAATGCAACTTTGAAAAACATGCAATTTTTCTAATTCAAATAAAATAGCAATAAACTCTGGATAAAAATCAAATATTTGATTTTAATAGTTTCCCTCCAATATTTCGTTTATTTTGGAGAAGTCATATTATCTCCTCTCATATACTTTAACATGAAATATTTTCGGAGAGAAAAATAATTAAAACCAAAAATCCTCGTTTCGATATTTGGGAAATCCCCAACTCTCTCCGAGGGTCCTTGAGTTGCTTTACGATTTCGAGGATCGCGAAACGAAATGCAGTAAAATATGATATGCAATGGTGACCTATGTATAACATTCCAAATTGAAAATTTGGGATGTTACAAACCTACCCCCCTTAAGATTAATCTCGCTCTCGAGATTCGGGTTGGCTACAGAATAGGTATGGGTGGTTTTGCAAAGATCATCCTCTCGTTCCCAGGTGGCTTCATCCTCGGTATGGTGGCTCCACTGAACTTTGCAAAACTTAATAACCTTGCTGCGGGTGACTCGGCTGGCAAATTCGAGAATCCTGACTGGCTTCTCCTCATAGGTCAAATCACTGTCCAATTGAATCGCCTCCAAGGGTACTGTATCTCTTAACGGTATATCGGCCATCTCAACATGACACTTCTTTAGCTGTGAAACATGAAATACATCATGAACTCCTGACAGTCCTTCAGATAACTCCAACTTGTAGGCAACTTCTCCCATACGTTCCAAAATTCGATACGGTCCTACAAATCTCGGGGCTAACTTTCCCTTAACTCCGAAACGTTTCACTCCTCGCAGGGGTGACACTCGCAGATATGCTCTATCTCCAATTTCATAGGTTATTTCCTTGCGTTTTGAATCTGCATAACTCTTCCGTCTGGACTGAGCTATCTTCAGTCTATCTCTAATCAACTTAACTTTCTCTTTAGACTCTTTGATCAAATCTGGTCCAAACAATTGTCGGTCTCCGACTTCATCCCACATCAACGGTGTTCTGCACCTTCGTTCGTACAGGGCTTCAAACGGTGCCATTTTCAAACTGGCTTGGTAGCTATTGTTGTATGAGAACTCCGCGTAGGGCAAATTGTTGTCCCAACTAGATCCATAATCTAGCGCACAGGCTCTCAACATATCCTCCAGAATCTGGTTGACTCTCTCAGTCTGTCCATCCGTCTGCGGGTGGAATGTTGTACTGAACTCCAACCTTGTCCCCAAAGTTTGGTGCAGCTGATGCCAAAACTTTGAAGTAAATTGTGTTCCTCTATGTGATACGATTGTCCTCGGAACTCCATGCAGACATACGATCCTGCTCATATATATCTTGGCCAACTTTGCAGTTGTATAGGTGGTTTTCAATGGGATAAAGTGAGCTACTTTGGTCAAGCGATCCACTACTGCCCATATATAATCATATCTTGATTTGGTGATGGGTAATCCGGTGATAAAATCCATGCCAAGTTTATCCCACTTCCATTCGGGTATCAACAAAGGCTGTAACAATCCTGTTGGCTTTTGATGCTCAGCCTTCACTCTCTGACATACATCACATACGGCTAAATACTCGGCAATATCCTTCTTCATACCAATCCACCAGAAACGCTCCTTCAAATCCAAATACATCTTGGTGTTTCCGGGGTGTATCGAGTATGGTGAGTCATGAGCCTCCTGAAGTATTAACTTCCTGATCTCTGTGTTATTGGGCACATAAACGCGGTCCTCGAACCATAAGGTGTCGTGCTCATCCTCACGAAAACCTTTAGCCTTTCCTTCGCTCATTCTCTCTTTTATCTCGGCAACCTCTTTGTCATCCTTCTGAGCTTCTCGAATCTTTCCTAACAATGTAGACTGTACCTCCATTGTTGCCACAAAACCTCTAGGAACAATCTCCAATTGAAGTTCCCTGAGATCATCTGCTAACTCCTTCGGCAATCCCGTGCTCACTAGGGTATTAGCATAACTCTTCCGGCTCAAGGCGTCTGCTACGACATTGGCCTTGCCTGGATGATAGTGAAGCTTCATGTCATAATCCTTTATAAGCTCCAACCATCTCCTCTGCCTAAGGTTCAGCTATTTCTGTGTGAAAATGTACTTCAAACTCTTATGATCCGTGTACACATCACAACGATTTCCAATAAGGTAGTGCCTCCAGGTCTTCAACACATGCACTACGGCAGCCAACTCCAAATCATGCGTCGCATAATTCAACTCCTGCGGTTTTAGTTGTCGCGAGGCATACGAAACAACTCTTCCGTCCTGCATAAGCACACTTCCAAGTCCTAGGCGAGAGGCATCGCAATACACTTGAAACTCCTTACGTATATCCGGCAGAATCAGCACTAGGGCTATAGTCAAACGTTTCTTTAACTCCTGAAAACTTGCTTCACATTCTTCTGTCCATTTAAATTTGATATCCTTCTTCAAGAACTCCGTCATTGGCTTCGCAATTTTGGAAAAAATCTCAATGAATCTCCGATAGTATCCTGCGAGTCCAAGAAAATTGCGGATCTCGCTAACTGAAGTGGGTGCCAACCATTCAGTGACTGACTAAACCTTGGTAGGATCTACTGCTACACCTTCTCCTGATATAACATGTCCAAGGAATCCAACTTCCTTCAACCAAAACTCGCATTTGCCGAACTTGGCATACAATTGATGTTCCCTGAGTTTCTCAAGAACTAAATGCAAATGCTCTTCGTGCTCCTCCTCGTTCTTCGAGTATACCATTCTATCATCAATGAATACCACAACGAATTTATCCAAATATTCCATGAACACTTTGTTCATCGTGCTCATGAAGTAGGCAAGGGCATTAGTCAGTCCAAACGACATGACCGTATATTCATATAACCCGTACCGTGTGGTGAATGTTGTCTTTGGTATGTCCTTCTCTCGTATCTTCAGCTGGTGATATCCAGATCGCAGATTGATCTTTGAAAACACCTTGGCTCCTTGCAGCTGGTCAAACAAATCATTGATCATTGGCAGTGGGTATTTGTTCTTGATAGTCACCTCATTTAACGCACGATAATCAACAACCATTCTTAGGGACTTATCCTTCTTCTCGACCAAAAGCACTGGGGCTGCCCATGGTGATGAGCTCCATCGAATGTAACCTTTCTCCAATAACTCCTTGATTTGTTTCTTAATCTCCTCCATATCATTTGTGGGCATCGGTAGGGTCTCTTCGATATAGGCCCGGTGCCTGGCAATAACTCTATCAAAAACTCGATGTCTCGATCCGGTGGCATGCCTAGTAACTCCTCTGGAAAAGGGTAATCCTTGACTACATGCACTTCCTCCTGAACAACTCCCGTGAGGGTATTTAATTGGCTACTCCTTGGCGCATGCCTAGACACATACTTGATCCTTTTTCCCTCCGGGGTGGTGAGACAAATTGACTTACTAACACAGTCAATGCTTCCTCCATACTTTGACATCCAGTCCATTCCTAATATCACATCCAATCCTTGTGACTCCAAGATTATTAGTTCAGACGGAAAAACATGGCTACCAATGGTTAAGGGTATTTGGTCGCACCATCGACTAGCCATATACTCTGCTCCAGGTGAACTCACTAACAGATGGGTCCTAAGGGTTTGGGTTGGTAGTTTAAACTTATCCACGAATTCCCTTGATATGTATGAATGCGATGCACCAGTATCAAAAAGAACAAAGGCGATAAAAGACTTAACCAAAAACTTACCAATCACCGCGTCTGGCTGCTCTTCAACCTCCTCCACGTTGACGTGGTTCACTTATCCTTTGTTGAATGGATTGGGCTTCTTTCCAGCGCTCCCATTGTTGTTTCCATTCTTCACTTCAGGGCACTCTATGGCATAGTGTCCAGTCTTCCCGCACTTGAAACAAGTAACGTGGCTTAGGTCTCTCTTCGCGGGTGTGGATGGATTGGAGCGGTTCTGATTGTTGTTTGCTCCATTCCCATTCCCATTCCTTGGGCGAGTATGATTATGGTTACTTCCTCCATTATGGATGTGGCCTCCATGGTTATGAACAAGTCCTCCCGAGTTCGGGGTTAGGCGAGGCTTCTGCTGAGCTCCTGAATTATAGCTTCCTTGTCCATACTTCCTCTTACGGTTATCAATCTTCTGCTGCTTCCTTCAATCATGAGAGCTTTATCTACCAACTCCTGGTAGTTTTTGAATGTTGCCACCATCAACTGCATGCTCATCTCATCATTTAGCCCTTCCATAAACTTCTCCTGCTTTGCGGCATCTGTGGCCACATCATCAGGGGCATAACGGGATAACTTGCTAAACTCATCTGCGTACTGAGCCATAGTACGGTTCCCCTGGCGTAAGTTGTGAAACTCACGCTTCTTCATACTCATAGCTCTAGTTGAGACATGGGCTGTACGGAAAGCTTGCTGAAACTGATCCCATGTCACCGTGGCTATAGGGTAGGTGACGGTGTAATTCTACCACCATGAGGTTGCTGGTCCATCCAACTGATGTGTGGCAAAACGCACCTTCTCAGCATCGGTACATCCTGCAGTGGTTAACTCCCTTCCAATCCTGCGGAGCCAATCATCTGCTACTATGGGCTCGGTGCTACTGGAAAACACCAGCGGCTGCAACCTCAGAAAGCGGGCTAAGTTGTTAACTGGTGGTGGTGGCGGTGGATTGTTGTTGTTGTTGTTGCCTTGGTTCTGAACTAACAACTGCATCAGGGTATTCTGCTGCTGGATCAACTAAGTGAGCTCCGGTGGAAAGGTAAATCCGGGGTCACGTCTCGGAGGCATCTGATGGGTTTAGAGGGGAGAGATTAGAATAGAATGAGGTCTAATGAGAAAGCACTACCCATATGCACATGAGACAAACACAAACATTTCACTCAATCAATCAACAAGGACATACAACCGATCTAACTATCGTTACAAAAGTGCTCGGGCTATACTTTTTACATGGTGGAATACTAATACTGATGTGGTGGTCTACTAAAAATATTCTTCGGTTGAAGACTCCATGATGTCTGCTCCAGCTTCATCATCATCGCTATTGTCGGGGTCCGAGTCGGTGTCGTCGATGATGATGTAGTCCTCCGGGCGAATCTCATTGGGTTCTTCGTCTTCTCCTCCTGGTGCGGGGTCTCCCAGGAATACTCCTAGCTTCATTGTTAGGTCGGCATTCTTATCCACTAGTACGATGATTTCCTCCTCATAATCTTCACGAGTATCCTTGATTTCTTCCTCCAGTTCCGTGATCCTTGTCATTGCCTTCTTCAGATCTATCATTCCAGTGCACATCTGGTTCTCCTGGCGACGAATATATTGGTTTAACTCCTGGATGAAAGTAGCAATTGATCTATCCTTCCTGGTGCTGATCATCTCCCATTGCTCATCACGGCGCCCACAAATCTGATAGATAGTATCCTTAAGCTCCTTCTGATAAACTTCTCCAATGCGTCCCATGGTGATGTGAGCTGCCATACTCTTTCCTAGACTCCAGGTTGGTGCATCGAAGGAAAACTCTATGGGCTTAGTGACTGGCGTGAATGTCCTTCCTGGAACTTGAACTTGAATCATCCATCACTCCTCTTCTGGTAGAGTGGCGTTGTAAGTCCCGGTGAAGCTTGGTATTCCAATGTTCAGGTACCTAGTGACTTCCTTCAAGTGTCGTCCAAAAGGTGCTTCTTCATCCGGTTGTGCAAACTTGTTCCTTGTGTCTGCCATCCTAAAGAGTAGAAAATGGAGAGGAGTCAGAAATGAGAAGAGAATAGTGATCTAGGGCTTTAGCTTAGTCGTCGTATCCTACACTCAATGTGTGCTCTGATACCATCTTGTAGCGACCACCTCAAACGGTCAAGTCTCTCTACTTCAATGTCATCCCTGGATCGCTAATGCTGACACACACAGTACTCGAGGATTTATAATAGAGTAGCAATCACACACTTATTACATCGAATATCTCAAAAGAGAACTTATTACAATAAATATGGCTTAAGGCCATCTAATACGATAACAGCGGAAGGCTTGGAAGATAAAGTGAATCCATCAACTCCAACGGCATAGCTGAGATGCACGGCAACGACCTAATGAACCTTACTCCTCGTCTGAAAAGTCTGCAACATAATACGTTGCAGCCCGAAAATGGGTCAGCACATGGAATATGCTGGCAAAGTAACACAGTAGAGCAAGAACAGAATAATACTATCACTACATGCATATTTGGCTGGTGGAAAGCTCTATGGTTACAGTTTTTGCGAAAATCCAATTTTTTCCTACAACAAAGGAATAGATTTTATTTAACTATCATGGTAGTTGAAACATCATTGAGAAGGTTCCTCCAACTCAATCCCAATTAAAGTAATTAACAACCCAACAATATTATTTTAGAGTGATGAGATACTTAGGATACTCCAAGTACTAGATACTCAAGATGTCCATAACCGGGGACACGGCTAACCATGATTAGTTTATACACTCTGCAGAGCTTTGCGCACTTTTCCCCACAAGACCCAATCTCCTCCGTTGGATTTCTCGCACAACATGGTGTTTGAGAAATGGATGACCGAGACACAGACTTTCAGAAGCATTAACCCCTTACTCCGGGCAGACCATACCAACCTACATCCCTCTACCTGCTGATCCACCTCTTCGGGAGCTTCACGCAACTTACTCAACTATGCAAGAGCCCATAATAGCTTGTGGCTGCACACGGAAGTTTCTAGCATGAAGATATCTCAGTTCCCTTTAAGCCTGGGTGGCGGACCATAGGATTATCACACGGGTACTCCGAGATATCCTAGGACAACACTGGATTCCCCAGGTGCCCAACAAACAATCCACCCAGATGTGTATTCAAGTTGCCACCTTAAGTTGAACCATTAATTAACAATCTCACATCTGTCATGGATTTCACTCACCCAAACCACGTCTACGAGCATAGCATAGCAATATAAGCAATTTGTAGAAGTAACTCCCAAGGGTTTGATAATAACAGGGCAATAGGTTCTACCTCATCAACTACTTCCCAACCCACATGTTAATCACATCCTAAACATGCAATGTTTGAGGATTGGAACTAATGCATAAAAACTGGGTGATAAAGGGGTATGATCAAAGTGTTACTTGCCTTGGTGATGATCCGCAAAACCTAGGGATTCGTAGTAGCACGCTTCGCACTCCGGGTGTTCTATTGCAAACAAACAATAGCATACATAAGCAAACAAGCAAAGAAACACGGGTAAATCTCAAACAAGAAGATCTAACCAGAAAGTTCAACTTAAGAACTCTGGTTTGCGAAAAGAATCAAATCGAACGGAGCAACGAAACTCAAACTACGAAAGAAACATGATCCGTTTGCTAATCTAGACTAAGGTCAAATTTTATAGTAGCAAAAGCTCGTTCAAGTTGGTTAAACGGAAAGAGGGCCTCGAGACGAAGATCTAGGCGCTTGAATCGCCTGATTCTGACAAATGAGAGAAAAGATAAACTAAAACGAAAATCGGATCAAAAATCGCGATTTAAAATAATCATGGAAAATCAGAGAAAAAGAAAACTGACGAACAGGCTAACGAATGAGTGTTCGTTGTCTGCGGCTAACGAGTGAACTCTGTTTGTTAACACGAACGTTCGGACAAACGTCCGCAAAGTAACTAAATCGGAAAAAAAATCGGCGAACCGATCTATCCAAAAAAACTAGGGTTTCTAAAAAAACCGAACGGCGCTATACCTCCGGCGAGCGGCTCCGGTGAGCTGCGAGGCGGTGGCGGCGCGACCGCAAGGCGGCGGGCCGGCAGCGGCGGGGTAGCAAGGCGGCGGGGCGGCACGACTGCGGGCGGCGGGATTGGCGGCTCGCGGTGGCGGGGTGGCTCGGGGCTCAAGGAGGGGTCGGGGCGGCTTATAAGAGACGGGGGCGGCGACTTGGAGGAGGGGGCAAGCCACGGGAAACGGAGTCCTGGCCGGACTCTGGTTCGCGGCGGCTGCAGCGCGGTCTCCCGCTTAGAGACGGCGGCGGGGAAGCGGGCCGGCTCGGCTGGGCTTCGTCCCAGTCGGCCTCTGCGCGTTTTTTTTAAATAATAATTCTGCCGAAACAAAAAAATCCTAGAAAATGAAATAAACTTCTAAAAATGCCAAAAGAAATTTTCTCCGTCTAAATAAAATATTTAGAATAGGATGAACATTTTCTTGTCCCTAAAATGCAACTTTGAAAAACATGCAATTTTTCTAATTCAAATAAAATAGCAATAAACTCCGGCTAAAAATCAAATATTTGATTTTAATATTTTCCCTCCAATATTTCATTTATTTTGGAGAAGTCATATTATCTCCTCTCATATTCTTTAACATGAAAAATTTTCGGAGAGAAAAATAATTAAAACCAAAAATCCTCGTTTCTATATTTGGTAAAACCCAAATATGAAAACAGGGAAATCCCCAACTCTCTCCGAGAGTCCTTGAGTTGCTTTAAGATTTCGAGGATCGTGAAATGAAATGCAGTAAAATATGATATGCAATGGTGACCTATGTATAACATTCCAAATTGAAAAATTGGGATCTTACATTTATCCTTGATTGATATCCTTTGTGTTGTCCAGATCAGGCGCGCACGATGGTTAACTCCTACCAACCTCCTCCCTAGGGGCATGCGAGATTACTTTTCTTCGAGGGCTAATAAACTTTCACAATAAGTACGTGAGTAATTTATGACTAATGTGAGTTTTGGATTATAAGCACTTCCACCTATCCATATTATGCTAGCCTCTTTGGTGCCGTGCATTGTCTATTCTCACCTCGAGATTTGGTGCATACTTTGCCGATGCATCCAAACCCCATGATATGGTATGCTCTATCATACATAAGCCTTATTATATCCTTCCTCCAAACAGCCACCATGCCTACCTATTATAGCATTTTCATGGCCATTCCGAGATATATTGCCATGCAACTTCCACCGTTACTGTTCACATGGCTTGAGCATTCGTTGTCATATTGCTTTGCATGATTGTAATATAGCTGGCATGATATTTCCGTGGCTTATCCATTTTTTGATGTCTTCGCTATGCTAGATTATTGCACATCTTGGTACACTAGCACATACATTCATATAGATTTATATTGCTTCAGTTTATTGGGTTTTAAGTAAACTAAAGGGTGATGATCATAGTTTAGTGTTGCTCCTACCAGTGAGGAAAATAATGGTGGAGACTAATGAGTCCTCGAAAAAGTGGGGATGAGGTCCATGAGATTGTTCTAAAAAAAGGAAAAAAGGGGGAAAAGAGGGGGCACACTACTATCCTTTTTCACACTTCTGCTTCAAAATAGCACCATGTTCTGATGAAGAGCTTCCTCAAATAATTCGATGTCTTCATGACCAAGTAGGTTGGATGCACACCCACTTAGTTTCATAAGGAGATTTCAGACATTTATAGCTCTAGTGCATCCATTGCATGGCAATCCCTACTCCTTGTATTGACATCGATTGTAAGCCTCTCCATTGCCTAACGATCTACTGAGTCGGTGCATCATTCTCTACTTTCTCAACTTTTTGTCTTCCATTATATACCTCTACCATCATTCTCTTTTCCATCAAAAGTGCTAAGCCCATGGCTCACGCTCATGTGTGAAGTGGAGTTGAACAAGCCAAAGCGAGAAAAAGTATGATACAATTGCTTGGTTTGGCCCTAGTGTGTTCATGATTTATACTTTATGCTAGGAAGACCCAGCTATGCCATGCTTACATGATTACATGAGTACGGATAACATTCTTTAGCATCTTTATTTTGAAAGGCATGATTCTTTGCTAGTATGCTTGAGTATTGATGTCTTTATGTTAAATGATATACTATTGCCTTGAATCACTCATATCCCAATATTCACGCCATTATTATATGATCAAGATTGTGCTAGGTAGCATTCCACATCAAAATGATCTTTTTTATCATTTACCTACTCGGTGACGAGCGGGAATTAAGCTTGGGGATGCTGATATGTCTCCATGGTATCTATAATGTTTTATTGTACCATGTCATTATCCTACTGTCGGTACTAAGACCAGCAGATCTCGGGTAGGGGTCCCGACCTTTGGGTCTAGGAACGATGGTGAACAGGAGACAAGGGGCATGATGTTTACCTAGGTTCGGGCCCTCTCGAAGAGGTAAAACCCTACGTCCTGCTTTGATTGTATTGATGATGGAGTATCGAGTATATGATGATCTACCCCGAGATCATTGTTGTGTTCTGAACCCTAAGGCTAGTAATTGTGATTCTGTCCCCATTGGCTAAACCCGCGGTTATATAGGCACCGAGGGTATCTAGGGTTACACATGGTCAGTAGCCAAGTAGGAATGTACACGCTGATAGCTAGAGTAGTCCTTGAAGTACACACCAAGTCTTCAGCAGTGCCTATCTTGATCACGTTTGGGTTCGAGGCTCCCAGAGTCCTTCCTTATGAGATCGGTGGGCCATAAGCTCGGGTCATAGACTTTGGGCCAACTAGGTTGGTACCCCTTAGTCCAAGACACCATCACCTGCTACTTCTACATACTTTTGGAAACAATTTATATGATTTTCTTGGACTAACATATTAATCTAGTGCCCAATGCCAATTCTTGTTTGTTGCATGTTTTTTGTTTCATACAGAAACCTTATGAAACGAAGTCCAAAGGTGATAAAATTTTATGGAGATTTTTTTTGGAATACATGTACTTTTTTGGCGCAAGAATCAACACAAGAGAGGGCCTAGAGGCTCCACAAGGTAGGGCACGCCTACCCCCCCCCCCAAGGTGTGGCAAGGTGCGTTATGGGCACCTGATACGTCTCCAACATATCTATAACTTTTGATTGTTCCATGCTATTATAGTATCAATCTTGGATTTTTATTATGCAATTATGTATTTTTTTTGGGACTAACCTATTAACCTAGTGCCCAGGCTTGTGGGCCCCTCGTGGCACCTCTTAACCTAATTCCACTTATATAAATTCCCAATACATCAAAGAGCCACCCAAAATACTTCTTCCGCCGCCACAAGTTTCTGTTCTTTGGAGATCCCATCTTGAGACCTTTTTCGGTACTCTGCCGGATGGTGGAATCGATCACGGAGGGCCTCTACATCAACCTTGCAGCCCTTCCGACGATGTGTGAGTAGTTTACCACAAACCTGCAGGTCCATAGCTAGTAGCTAGATGGCTTCTTCTCTCTCTTTGATCTTCAATAAAATGTTATGTTCTTTGGAGATCTATTTGATGTAATCCTATTTTTGTGGTGAGTTTGTTGGGATCCAATGAATTGTGGGTTTATGATCAGATTATTCATGAATATTATTACAGCCTTTTCGGAATTCTTATATGCATGATTTTTATAGCTATGTATTTCTCTCCGATTGATCCATTTGGTTTGGCCAACTAGATTTATTTATCTTGCAACTGGGAGAGTGCTTTGTGATGGGTTTGATCTTGAGGTGCTCAATCCCAGTGATACAAAGGGACATGACACCTATTTGTATCTTTTTTACCTAGAAGACTGCAGGGTTTACACCCCACAGCATTTTATTGAAGCTCAAAAAGAGAATACAAAAAGGTTCCTCAAGGAAAGGAACAGAATAGAAAAAGAAAACAAAAAAGAAAGACTATACATGCTAGACTAATCTAAGCACTATAAGCTAACAAGAAGAAAGAAAGGAGTACATTTGTGAAACACCTCAAGGAGGCAAGAAATCAATCCATTTGATCAAGGCTTCTTTGTGTCTGCTCTTGATTCTGTGTGCCAGGAGAGAGATGTCATGAATAAAGCCATTCCTCCACTGCCTGAAAGTAGGTTTGATATTCCTAAAGACTCTGTCATTCCTGACTTTCCAAATATTCCACCAAGTAAGGAAGACCACCTCTGAGAAGAATGGCTTATTAAAATGTAGCGACCAGACCTCAAACAGTCTGATCTCTGTGCTCAGGTGTCATCCCTGGATCAGTAATGCTAACACCACACAGTACTCGGAGGATTTATAACAGACTAGCAATCACACACTTATTACATCGAGTGTCTCCATAGAGAACTTATTACAATAAATATGGCTTAAGGCCATCTAATAATGATAACAGCGGAAGGCTTGGAAGATAAGTGAGTCCATCAACTCCAACGGCATCACTGAGTATAGAACCATGACCTAAAACTCCTTAATCGTCATCTGAAAAGCATGCAACATTAACGTTGCAGCCCGAAACGGTTCAGCACATGGAATATGCTGGCAATGTAACACATAGAGAGTAATGGAGTGAAACAGCTATTCTATATGCATATTTGGCTGGTGGAAAGCTCTATGGTTACAGTTTTGCGTAAAGCCAATTTTTCCTACTGCAAAGGAATATATTTATTTAACTATCATGGTAGTTGTTAAACATTGAGAATGGTTGACAGCATTCTCAATCCCAATTAAGCATCATCATTAACAAAGCCCAACAAAATTAATTTAGGGTAACATGTTGAGATTCACATGATAATCTAGGTACTAGATACTCAAGATGTCCATAACCGGGGACACGGCTAACCATGATTAGTTTAATACACTCTACAGAGGTTTGCGCACTTTTCCCCACAAGACTTGATCGCCTCCGTTGGGTTTCTCGCACTACATGGTGTTTGAGAAGACGGATGACCAAGACATAGTCTTTCAGAAGCGCTCGCACCTTACGATCGGGTAGACCGTACCAACTACATCCCCTACATCTACTAGTCTACCACTGTAAGAGTTCGCACGACTTAGTCAACTATGCTAGAGCCCATAATGGCTTGTGGCTGCACACGGAAGTTTCTAGTATGAATAGTCTCATGATCCCTTTGAGCCTGGGTGGCGGTCCAAAAGAAAACAGGCAAACCCTGGATTACCCAGGTGCCTCAATCCACCCAGATGTGTGTTTAAGTTGCCACCTTAGATAAACCATTAATTAACAATACTCACATCTGTCATGGATATCACTCACCCAATCCACGTCTACTAGCATAGCATGGCATGATAAGCAAACGTAGAAGTAACTCCCAAAGGTTTGAAAATAAACAGGTAATAGGTACTACCTCAACTACTTCCCATCCCACAATTTAATTAGATCCTAATCATGCAATGTTTGAGGATTGATCTAATTCAATAAAACTGGGTAGTAGAAAAGGTATGATCAAAGTGTTACTTGCCTTGCTGATGATCTGCGAAACCTAGAGATTTGAAGTAACAGGCGGCACACTCCGGGTATTCTATCGCAGACAAACAAACAAGCATACAATAAGTACTCATCTAATGCACAGGTAAAAGTCAAATAAAAGATCTAACCAGAAGGTTCAACTTAAGAACTCCGGTTTGCAAAAAGAATCAAATCGAACGAAGAACGAAAGTCAAACGGCGAAACAAAACAACTTCGTTCTACAAATCTAGATCTAAGGCAATTTTACAGTGGCAAAAACTTGTTTAAGTTGGTTAAACGGATAGAGGGTTTCGAGACGAAACTCCAGGCGCTTGAATCGCCTGATTTCGATAAACGAGCGAAAAGTTATACTAAAACGAAAATCGGATCAGGAATCGCGATCAGAAAAATCATGGGTTTAAATCCGAGAAAAAGAAAAACGACGAACGTTCGTTAGAACGAACGAACGGACGAACACTCGCTAATTAAATAAATCGGAACACCGATCTATTTAAGAAAACCGAAACTAGAAAAAACCGACGAAAAACCGAACGGTTTTTCGAAAAAAACTAGCGCGGATTTCGAGGCAACCTCGGGCGGCGTCCGGCGGCGGCGGCGTCCGGTGGCGGCGGCTGGTGGCGGCGGCTCCGGCGCCGGCGGCTCCGGGGGCGGGCGGCGGCGGCAGGCGGGGCTTGGGGCGGCTCGGGGCTAGGGTTCGGCCTGGGGTGAGCCGGCTTATAAGGGCGAGTCGGGCCAGAGTCCGGGTAGGACACGACCCGTAGGTCGGTTCGGTTTTTTTATATAAATAATTACGCGCGGAAGGAAAATAAAAAGAAATACTAAACGGACTCCAAAATCCCGAAATAAATTTTCCCGGGCTTCTAAAATCAAGTCGCATAAGGTGAACATTTATTTGGGGCCTAAATGCAATTTTGAAAAACGCACATTTTTCCTAAATTCAAATAAAATAACGAAAAACTCCGAAATAAAATCTTATTTGATTTTTTATTAAATCCTCAATATTTCTTTATTTTGGGAAAGTCATTTTATTCCCTCTCTCATATTTTTGTAATAGAAATAATTGATGATAAAATAAATAAAATCAAATGATCCTATTCTCAAAATTTGAGAAAACTCAAATATGAAAAAAACGAAATCCCCAACTCTCTCCGCGGGTCCTTGAGTTGCGTAGAATTTCTAGGATCAAAACCAAAAGCAAAATAAAATATGATATGCATTAATGATCTAATGTATAACATTCGAAATTGAAAATTTGGGATGTTACAAACCTACCCCCCTTAAGATGAATCTCGCCCTCGAGATTCGGGTTGGCTAGAAAATAGGTGAGGGTGGTTCTTGAGTAAATCTTCCTCTCGTTCCCAGGTGGCTTCGTCCTCCGTGTGGTGGCTCCACTAAACTTTGCAAAACTTGATAACCTTGCTGTGAGTGACTCGAGTGGCAAACTCGAGAATCTTAACTGGTTTCTTCTCATAGGTCAAATCATTATCCAATTGAATTGTTTCCAATGGCACTGTGTCTCTCAAAGGTATGTCAGCCATCTCTGTGTGGCACTTCTTCAACTGAGAAACGTGGAACACATCTTGAACTCCTGACAATTCTTCGGGTAATTCCAACTTGTAGGCCACTTCTCCCATATGCTCCAAAACTCGATATGGTCCTACAAATCGTGGCGCTAACTTTCCTTTAACTCCAAAACACTTTGTTCCTCGAAGTGGTGATACTCGAAGATAAGCTCTATCTCCAACTTCGTAAACTGTCTCCTTGAGTTTAGAATCTGCATAACTCTTCTGTCTGGACTGGGCTATCTTGAGCCTATCGTGAATCAACTTCACCTTCTGTTCAGACTCTTTAATCAAGTCAGGTCCAAACAACTAGCGGTCTCCAACTTCGTCCCATGACAATGGTGTCCTGCACCTCCTTCCGTACAAGGCTTTGAAAGGGGCCATCTTCAAACTAGATTGATAGCTGTTGTTGTAAGAGAACTCTGCATATGGGAAATTGTCGTCCCAACTAGATCCGTAATCTAGCGCACAAGCTCTTAGCATATCCTCCAAAATCTGATTGACTCTCTCGGTCTGTCCATCTGTCTGTGGATGAAAAGTTGTACTGAATTCTAGCCTAGTTCCCAAAGTTTCGTGCAACTGCTTCCAGAATTTTGAGGTAAACTGGGTTCCTCTATCTGATACGATACTCCTCGGAACTCCATGCAGACATACGATCCTGGTCATGTATATCTTTGCTAACTTAGCACTGGTGTAAGTGGTCTTTACCGGGATGAAATGAGCTACCTTCGTCAATCGATCAACTAAAACCCAAATCGAGTCATAGCCTGAACGAGTCCTGGGTAATCCCGTGATAAAATCCATGCCTAACTTATCCCACTTCCATTCGGGTATCAACAATGGTTGTAGCAATCCTGCTGGCTTCTGATGCTCTGCCTTTACTCTCTGACATACATCACAAACTGCTACATACTCCGCAATATCCTTCTTCATTCTGGTCCACCAGAAAATATCCTTCAAATCCAAATACATATTGGTATTTTCTGGGTGAATCAAATATGGAGAATCATGTGCCTCTTGCAGTATCAACTTCCTAATCTCCGGGTCATTGGGCACGTAAACACGGTCTTCAAACCATAGGGTATCGTTCTCATCCTCACGAAATCCCTTAGCCTTTCCTTTGCTAAGTTTCTCCTTAATAGAAGCAATCTCCTTGTCAGTCCTTTGGGCTTCTCTGATTTTATCCATCAATGTAGACTGAATCTCCAATGATGCTACATAGCCTCTCGGGACTATTTCTAAGCATAACTCTCGAAGATTTGCGGCTAACTCCCTTGGTATTTCTCTCGTCATTAACATATTGACATGGCTCTTACGGCTTAATGTGTCAGCTACTACATTAGCCTTTCCGGGATGATAATGCAATTTCATATCATAATCCTTGATGAGCTCCAACCATCTCCTTTGTCTGAGGTTTAACTCCTTCTGTGTGAAAATATACTTCAAACTCTTATGATCCGTATACACCTCGCAATGGTTTCTAATCAGAAAATGTCTCCAAGTTTTCAGTGCATGCACTACGACTGCTAACTCCAAATCATGCGTAGCATAATTCAACTCATGAGGCTTAAGCTGTCATGAGGCATATGAAACAACTCTCCCTTCCTACATAAGCACTGCTCCAAGTCCTCGACGTGAAGCGTCGCAATACACCTCATAATCCTTGGTCTGGTCTGGCAAAATCAACACTGGTGAAGTAACCAAACGTTTCTTCAATTCCTGGAAACTAGCCTCACATTCCTCGGTCCATATGAACTTGGTATCCTTCTTTAATAACTCCGTCATAGGCTTCGCAATCTTTGAGAAATTCTCAATAAATCTCCGGTAGTATCCTGCGAGTCCAAGAAAACTCCGAATCTCTCCCATGGTGGTTGGTGCTTCCCACTTGGTCACGGCATCAACTTTAGTGGGATCAACTGCTATACCTTCTCCAGATATAACATGTCCGAGGAATCCTACTTCCTTCAACCAAAACTCACATTTGCTAAACTTGGCATATAATTGATGTTCTCTGAGCTTTCCAAGAACCAAACGCAAATGTTCCTTATGTTCCTCTTCATTCTTTGAGTAAACCAGGATATCATCAATGAACACCATGACGAACTTATCCAAAAACTCCATAAATACTTTGTTCATCATGTTCATAAAATATGCGGGTGCCTTAGTCAGACCAAATGACATAACGGTATATTCGTACAGCCCATACCTGGTGGTAAAAGCCGTCTTGGGTATATCATGTTCCCGAATCTTCAACTGGTGGTATCCTGATCGCAGATCGATCTTGGAAAATACCTTAGCTCCTTGCAATCGATCAAACAGATCATTGATCATCGGTAGTGGGTACTTGTTCTTGATTGTTACTTCATTCAATCCTCAATAATCGACAACCATCCTTAACGATCCATCCTTCTTTTCCACTAGAAGTACTGGCGATCCCCAAGGCGAAGAACTTGGGCGAATATATCCCTTATCCAGTAACTCCTTAATCTGCTTCTTAATTTCCACCAAATCCTTTGCAGGCATCCTATATGGTCTCTTCGATATTGGCCCTGTGCCTGGCAATAGCTCAATCAAGAACTCAATATCTCTATCCGATGGCATGCCTGGCAACTCCTTTGGAAATACATCAGGGAATTCCTTTACCACTGGTACTTCCTCCTGCACAACTCATGTTAAGCAATTTACTTGAGTCTTCTTTCGCACATGTCGGGATACATACTTGATCCTTCTCCCTTCTGGGGTGGTAAGCAAAATTGACTTACTAGCACATTCAATATTCCCTTCATACTTTGATAACCAATCCATGCCTAATATCACATCCAGTCCTTGAGATTCCAATACTATTAGGTCTGAGGGAAATACGTAGTTACCAATCCTCAATGGTAACTGATCACACCATAGACTAGCCATATATTCTGCTCCAGGTGAGGTTACTAACATGGGTGACCTAAGGGCTTGGGTTGACAGGTTATACTTATCCACAAATCCCCTTGAGATGTATGAATGTGATGCACCAGTATCAAAAAGAACGAGTGCAATAAATGACTTCACCAAAAACTTACCTATTACTGCATCGGGCTTCTCTTCAACCTCCTCCACGTTAACGTGGTTCACCTGTCCCCTGTTGAAAGGGTTCGGCTTCTTCCCAGAACTTCCATTGCCATTCTGGCCTTCAGGACATTCATTGGCATAATGTCCGGTCTTTGAACATTTAAAGCAAGTGACTTGGCTCAGGTCTTTCTTGGCTGGGGTTGATGGGTTGGTGCGATTCTGGCCATTGCTTCCTCCATTGCCATTACTATTCTTGGTGCCATTGTGATTGTGCGAGCTACCTCCTCCTTGGGTATGCTGAAAATGTCCTCCCGGTCTAGGGGTAAAACGTGGCTTCTGCTGAGCTCCTGAATTGTACTTTCCTTGTGCATACTTCCTCTTGCGACTTTCAATTTGCTGCTGCTTCCCTTCAATCATAAGAGCATGATCTAGCAACTCCTGGTAGTTGTTGAAGGTTCTACCATCAACTGCATGCTCAACTCATCGTTCAGTCCTTCCAGAAACTTCTCCTGCTTAGCTGCATTCGTAGCAATGTCATCTGGGGCATAACGTGCTAACTTACTAAAGTCCTCCACATACTGGCCAACTGTCCGGCCTCCTTGGCGCAAGTTGCGAAACTCACGCTTCTTCATGGCCATAGCTCCTGCTGAAACATGGGCAGTGCGAAAAGCCTGCTGAAACTGGTCCCATGTGACAGTGTCGCCAGGGAAAGTTGCTGTGAAATTCTCCCACCATGATGCTGCGGGTCCTTCAAGCTGATGTGCGGCAAACTTCACCTTCTCCGCATATGTGCATCCTGCTGTGGTCAACTCTCTAGCTATCTTGCGGAGCCAATCATCTGCTACTATCGGCTCGGTGCTACTGGAAAACACCGGCGGATTCAGCCTAAGAAAACGGGCTAAATGATCAACAGGTGGTGGTGGTGGGTTGTTGATGTTGTTCCCCTGGTTCTGATTATGGACTAGCAACTGCATCAATGTGTTCTGCTGCTGGATCAACTGGGTGAGCTCCGGTGGAAAGGTAAATCCGGGGTCACGTTTCGGAGGCATCTGAGGGTTTAGAAAAGATGAGATGTAAGAATAGAGGGGTTCTAAAGAGAAAACACTACCCATATGCACATGAGACAAAATAAACAATTCACTTCATTCAATCAAACAAGGGCATACAATCGATCTAACTATCGCAAAAGTGCTTAGACTACTTTATTTACATGGTGGACTACTACTACTGATGAGGTGGTCTACTATAAATATTCTTCAGTTGCATACTCCATGATATCTACTCCAGCTTCATCAATATAGTCATCATCGCTATCATCTGGATCCGAATCGGTGTCGTCGATGATGATGTAGTCTTCCGGGCGAATCTCCTTGGGTTCTTCGTCTTCATCTACTGGTGTAGGGCCTCCCATAAATATCCCGATCTTCTTGATCAGATCGTCATTCTTCTCCACAAATACTTCAATTTCCTCTTCATAATCTTCATGTGTAGCCTTGAGTTCTTCCTCCAGTTCCTTGATTCTTGTCCTTGCCTTCTTCAGATCTATCATGTTGGCGCACATCTGGTTCTCCTGTCGTCGAATGTGCTGGTTTAACTCCTAGATAAAAGCTGCAACTGATCTATCCTTTCTGGTGCTGATCATCTCCCAGTGCTCATCTCGGCGCCCACAAATCTGGTAGATAGTATCCTTGAGATCATTGCGGTAGACTTCTCCAATGCGTCCCATGGCGATGTGAGCTGTCATGCTCTTTTCTAGATTCCAAGTTGGTGCATGAAAAGAAAACTCTATGGGCTCAGTGACTGGCATGAACGTCCTTCCTGGAACTTGAACTTGAATCATTCAGGTAAAGTGGCGTTGTAGGTTCCGGTGAAGCTTGGTACTCCTATGTTCAGGTATCTAGTGACTTCCTTTAAGTGACGTCCAAAAGGTGTATCTTCACACGGTTGTGTGAACTTGTTCCTTGCATCCGCCATCCTAAAAGAGTAGAAAAGATGAGGAGTCAGAAGAGAAGAGAGTGAATAGTGATCTAGGTCTTTAGCTTAGTGGTCGTGTCCTACAGTCAGCGTGTGCTCTGATACCATCTCTGTAGCGATCAGACCTCAAACAGTCTGATCTCTGTGCTTAGGTGTCATCCCTGGATCAGTAATGCTGACACCACACAGTACTTGGAGGATTTATAACAGAGTAGCAATCACACACTTATTACATCGAGTGTCTCGATAGAGAACTTATTACAATAAATATGGCTTAAGGCCATCTAATAACGATAACAGCGGAAGGCTTGGAAGATAAGTGAGTCCATCAACCCAACGGCATCACTAAGTATAGAACCACGACCTAAAACTCCTTAATCGTTGTCTGAAAAGCCTGCAACATTGACGTTGCAGCCCGAAACGGGTCAGCACATGGAATATGCTGGCAATGTAACACATAGAGAGTAATGGAATGAAACAGCTATTGTATATGCATATTTGGCTGGTGGAAAGCTCTATGGTTACAGTATTGCGTAAAGCCAATTTTTTCCTACTGCAAAGGAATATATTTATTTAACTATCATGGTAGTTGTTAAAAATTGAGAATGGTTGACAGCATTCTCAATCCCAATTAAGCATCATCATTAACAAAGCCCAACAAAATTAATTTAGGGTAACATGCTGAGATTCACATGATAATCCAGGTACTAGATACTCAAGATGTCCATAATTGGGGACACGGCTAACCATGATTAGTTTCATACACTCTGCAGAGGTTTGCACACTTTTCCCCACAAGACTCTATCGCCTCCGTTGGTTTTCTCGCACTACATGGTGTTTGAGAAGACGGATGACCGAGACATAGTCTTTCAGAAGCGCTCGCACCTTACGATCGGGTAGACCGTACCACCTACATCCCCTACATCTGCTAGTCTACCACTATAAGAGTTCGCACGACTTAGTCAACTATGCTAGAGCCCATAATAGCTTGTGGCTGCACACGGAAGTTTCTAGTATGAATAGTCTCATGATCCCTTTGAGCCTGGGTGGCGGTCCAAAAGAAAACAGGCAAACCCTGGATTACCCAGGTGCCTCAATCCACCCAGATGTGTGTTTAAGTTGCCACCTTAGATAAACCATTAATTAACAATACTCACATCTGTCATGGATATCACTCACCCAATCCACGTCTACTAGCATAGCATGGCATGATAAGCAAACGTAGAAGTAACTCCCAAAGGTTTGAAAATAAACAGGTAATAGGTACTACCTCAACTACTTCCCATCCCACAATTTAATTAGATCCTAATCATGCAATGTTTGAGGATTGATCTAATGCAATAAAACTGGGTACTAGAAAAGGTATGATCAAAGTGTTACTTGCCTTGCTGATGATCCGCGAAACCTAGAGATTCGAAGTAACAGGCGGCGCACTCCGGGTATTCTATCACAGACAAACAAACAAGCATACAATAAGTACTCATCTAATGCACAGGTAAAAGCAAATAAAAGATCTAACCAGAAGGTTCAACTTAAGAACACCGGTTTGCAAAAAGAATCAAATCGAACGAAGCAACGAAAGTCAAACGGCGAAAGAAAACAACTTCGTTCTACAAATCTGGATCTAAGGCAATTTTTACAGTGGCAAAAACTTATTTAAGTTGGTTAAACGGATAGAGGGTTTCGAGACAAAACTCCAGGCGCTTGAATCGCCTGATTTCGATAAACGAGCGAAAAGTTATACTAAAACGAAAATCGGATCAGGAATTGCGATCAGAAAAATCGCGGGTTTAAATCCGAGAAAAAGAAAAACGACGAACGTTCGTTAGAACGAACGAACGGACGAACGCTCGCTAATTAAATAAATCGTAAAACCAATCTATTTAAAAAAAACGAAACTAGAAAAAACCGACGAAAAACCGACGGAAAAACCGAACGGTTTTTCAAAAAAAACACCATGGATTTCGAGGCAACCTCGGGCGGCGTGCGGCGGTGAGGCGGCGGCGTCCGGCGGCGGCTCCGGCGGCGGCGGCGGCGCTGGTGGCGGCGGCGGCGGGCGGGGCTTGGGGCGGCTCGGGGCTAGGGTTCGGCCTGGGGTGGGCCGGCTTATAAGGGCGAGTCCGGCCGGAGTCCGGGTAGGACACGGCCCGTAGGTCGGTTCGTTTTTTTATAAATAATTACGCGCGGAAGAAAAATAAAAAGAAATACTAAATGGACTCCAAAAATCCCGAAATAAATTTTCTCGGGCTTCTAAAATCAAGCCGCACAAGGTGAACATTTATTTGGGGCCTAAATGCAATTTTGAAAAACGCACATTTTTCCTAAATTCAAATAAAATAACGAAAAACTCCGAAATAAAATCTTATTTGATTTTTTATTAAATCCTCAATATTTCTTTATTTTGGGAAAGTCATTTCATTCCCTCTCTCATATTTTTGTAATAGAAATAATTGATGATAAAATAAATAAAATCAAATGATCCTATTCTCAAAATTTGAGAAAACTCAAATATGAAAATAACGAAATCTCCAACTCTCTCCATGGGTCCTTGAGTTGCGTAGAATTTCTAGGATCAAAACCAAAAGCAAAATAAAATATGATATGCATTGATGATCTAATGTATAACATTCCAAATTGAAAATTTGGGATGTTACATAAAATCCTTCCTAGCATGAACTGCAATGTGCACCATGTCCTGACTATTCAACCAGGATATTTGAAGATAGTTCCATACTCTCATGCTAAAGTTGCATTGGGAAAATAAATGGTTCATGTCCTCAAGTTCTCCCTTGGGACAAAGAATACATCGAGGCCCATCATTAATTCTCCAATGCCTGCGCTGAATCATATCCTTGGTGTTTACTCTGTCCATAATGACCAGCCAGGCAAACATCTTAATTGTCATTGTACAACAAGATTTCCAGACCCAACTGAGAATAGGGTTGGTAGTCATTGGCTGATGGACAAAATCATAGTACTTCTTTGCTGTATACTTAGCTTTCTTTCCATGTCTCCAACCCCAAGAATCATTAGAAGCAGAATCCATGGGAATCCCAGTCAAAATGTCAGACAGCTGATTGAACTCCCTAAAGGCCAATTCAGATAAGAGTAAAGAGAACATGCTCTGCAAGTCACCAGTCTGTAACACTTCCATAACAGAGGAATTCTTTTGTAAGCAGAAAGAAAATAGCCTGGGAAATCTGTCCTCGAGAGGGGTACATGAGTTATCAATCTCCCAAGAATCAGACCAGAAAAGCAAAGAATCTCCTCTTCCAACTGTAACTGAAGTAACAGCTCTAAATTTATCCATTAATTTGCAGATATCTCTCCACCAAAAGGAGCCACACAAAGTAGTGTCATGAGGAACTCTCTAAAAATAATAAGAGTCCCAGATCAAATGAACCCAAGGTACATCTACTTTGTTATAAAACTTGTTGAGGAATTTGAGTAAAAAAGCCTCATTTTGTAGACCCAGGTTGAGTATACCAAGTCCACCCTTAAGCTTAGGCCTATAGACTAGAGGCCATGCAGCCAAAGAATGCCCCTTCTCCTGTCCATATTTTCTGTCTCTAAATTCTTTCCAGCTGCTTTAAAATTCCTTGTGGTATAGATAGACTGCAAAGGAAAAATACGGGCAACGAAGAGATAACAGAATTTACCAACTGCAGTCTGCTACCTTGGGGCAGAAACCAGGAACTAGCAGTTAATCTTCTTTCCATACAGTTAACTAGAGGTAGTAAATCCACAATTTTGGGCCTAGTTGTTCCCACAGGCAATCCTAAATATGTGAAAGGCAATACCCCTAGATGACATCCAAATTCTGCAGCAAGAGCATTGGCAACATTGGCTTCCACATTAATTGGGTACATTGAGGATTTGTGGAAGTTAATCTGCAATCCAGTTGCCAAGGAGAAAGAATTCAAAATTGTTTTAAGCACCTCCAACTGAGCTAAATCGGCAGACACAAAAAGCAATGTGTCATCTGCATACTGTACCTCTGGATAGTCAGGGTCATGAGTTGCCAGAGGCAGAGAAAGAAGGCCATTGTTCAGATGATCATTAATCATAGTCTGCAACAGATCATCAGCAATCACAAACAACAATGGTGAGATAGGATCACCTTGCTTTACCCCACACTTGCACTTGAAATGTTTTCTTGGTACACCATTAAGTAAGATTGAGGAGGTTGCAGATGACAACAACTGCTAAATCCAAGAGATCGATTTGTTATCAAAACCCTTTGCTACCATGATTTTTATAATTACCTCATGCTCAATAGAATCAAATGCTTTTTCAAAATAAAGCTTGAGCAGCATGATTGGCTTTTTTGACTGGTTGCACTTATGGATGTACTCAAAGGTCCAGGCAATACAGTCCTGAATGGTTCTTGACTTGATAAAGCCATATTGATTCTTATGAACACATTTGGTGATTTCATCCTGAAACCTGTTGGCAGCAAGCTTAGTGAGGAATTTCAAACCCACACTTGTCAAAGAAATTGGTCTAAAATCCCCAGCAGTCTCAGGGGACAACTTCTTAGGGATCAGTGTAATGAAGGCCTCATTGAGATTTTCCAACTGAGCAGTTCCAGCATGGAACTCATTCACCAGTGTAATTAAATCACTGGAAATAATGGGCCAACACTTCTTCATAAAAAGGCCATTAGAGCCATCAGGTCCCGGAGCTTTGTCAGTTGGCAAATCCCTAATAACCTGTTCAATTTCTTTAACCTCAAATGGCTTTGTGAGCACTTCCAGCCCCTGCACTCCAGGGATAAGAGAAAGAATGTCATTACCCATCAAAATTGGCTTCACAGTTCCTATTCTGCCTTAAAAATCTCCAGAAATTCCTTGGCAATTCTTTCATGGTCTGAAGAAACAGTTCCATCAGATAGCTGCAGAGTGGCAATTGAATTTTTTCTATATCTTTCAGTTGCCATGGCTTGGAAGAATTTTGAGTTTTCTTCACCAACTTTGATATATCTAATAGTGCATCTTTTCTTCCAGTATAAAAACTGCAGATGTAGAAGATATTCATGATGCATCTTCACCAATTTCCTGAAATTGGATTCAGTTCTGAACAAGGGCCTGAAATCTTCCAAATCATCTAACCAGAGGATCACCCAGTTGCACTTCTCAATCAATGCTTTAATATGTGACAAAACCTTCTGCCATTTCTTAAGTGCAAACCTCAATGACTTTAATTTGTCCATTATAATTGCTGAAATATGAGTTTAAAGCTTTTGCCAAACCTCCTGGACACACTCCATAAAGCCAGGTTGATGTACCCAATAATTTTCAAATCTGAAGATGTGAGCTTTTGGGATGTTGGTACAGATTCAAACCACACAAGGAACATGATCAGAGGCAGTTTTGGCCAGTGGTGTGACTTGTGTATTGGGGTACTGACTAATCTAGCTGGCAGAGGTAAAAAACCAATCCAGCTGTTCAAGGAGTGGGAAATCCTGCATATTAGACCATGTGAATCTTCACCCCTTTAGTGGCAGCTCCAATAGACCCAAATGACCTAAGACGTCATTGAAGATAAAGATATCATTGACATCACCACTAGGAAGATTTCGATTATCCAAAGATCTTATGAAATTAAAATCTCCTAACAGCATCCAATTCTGCTCAGGTTCCACTTTTAGATTATATAGCCAACTAACAAACTCATCCCTTAAGACACCCTGACAGGGTCCATAAACATTCACCAGATATCATTGGTCATCATTATGCACATATTTAAAACTGATCACAATCCCAAAGGGTTTAACTTCAATTAAAGTACCCAAGAAAAAATCTGAACGCCACACAGTCAAAATTCCACCAGAAGCTCCTCTTGAAGGAGATTCAATGAACTGATCAAAACCCATAGGACAAATGCTCTTAATTAAATTACGAGGGCAATCTGAGAGCTTAGTTTCCTGCAAGCATACAACTGCACACTGACTTTCAGTCACTTTCTGTCTAACCGCACGCTGCCGTGTTTCAGAGTTCAGACCACGGACATTCCAACAAAGAATCTTCCAGTTACGCATTGACATTCGATTCATAAAATAACATATAATAGCGTAGCAGAAACAGTATGACACCTCGTGCCACAAAATCCCAGTCATAACAGACCAAAAGTGCCAAGTCTCGACGAAAGTGCATAAGTTCAGCAACGACATAAAAGAAAGCAATTTTAACAGGCTCGCTACACCTAGATAAAACTTTAAACAATAACATTTAAGCACTATTGGAGGAGGAGTTGTCCTTAGGATTAGCCATAAGCTTCTCCCGAGATAGCAGTTTGGGGTCAATTTCCAGCTCAACTCTGATTGCTTGCAACACCAAGAGAGGCGTCTGTGGGGGAACATCTTTAGACTTGTCATTTCCCGTATCTTCAGACTTGTCCATGCCAGTAGCTTCTTAAGAATTAGGCCGGGCCTTCTCTTCAATGGGCTTGGACCGAGGGTGTCTCTTGGCTGGCTGAAGTGAGAGTTGCTCGAAGATGACAGGTTTGAAACCATCCAGCTTTGCCGCACTTCTCATACACCTTCTAACCGAAGTGTCCACCAAAGGGGCAGGTACCTTCCGTCTACCACGCTGGTTCTTCTGTCGGTTCTTTGACTCCGCGGCAAAAACCACAGGTGAAGAATTCTCTTCCAAGTCACTGGGCTCCACTGCCTCAGACCCAAAATTGCTAACTGTCAAATCCTCAGACACAGTCACTCCAGCCATGGCATTTGCAGATAGCCCATCACTAGAACCAGATGACACATCAACAGGTAAATCTCCAAACAATGATCTGGTAACTGGGCGCTTAGTGACGATAGATTTACTATGAGGCAGAGTACTGGGCAATCTTGGCACCAACAAAGACATCCTCTGAGCATCATCAAAAGCAATTGACCAGTTGCGCTTGGAGTAGGCGACTGTACCCAGGGGCTTGAAGAAGATAGACCTGGGCACATCTTTGACTGAAAAATCAGACATCAAATTTTCAAAAGATCGCTTCCAAAGCATCTCGGGCGGAAGAGGAGGTCCAGCTACAATCCTAGCCATCCCAATGAAGATCTGATGGTGCTGCAGGACCTATGGTTGATAGGGGACAATAGCCAAAGGATTTTCCATAGATGCAGGATGATCATGACTCTGAGCAAGCTGGTCAAGCATAGGTGGATGCTGCTGTTCATTCACCAGAAAATGCTGCTCAACAGACTCTGAACCCTCCGATTGATCAATGACAATGGAGATTTGATCCTGTTCTGGCACAGCGGGCTGCGGAGGCTGGTTATTATCCTCATCATTATCCCCCCAATGAGCATTTCCCCAGTTAACATCCAAAGCGTTATCATGGGGCGGGGTGGGGCAAGAGGTGCATCATTCCACCCCAGCATTGGGTAGGGAGGAAACAAACAGTAGGTTATTAGGAATTAAGTGACCAGGCATTGGATGAGGATTACCATCCAAAGGCATCGGATCCTCATCATTGGGCATTTGATCAGCAAAGTCCGCCCCAAGCACATAACATGCAGCCGTCCAAGAAACTTGAGCACCCCCCATTCAACATAATCTCCAAAGACAACATCTCTTGGCACCAGAGGCGTATCCGGAAAGCTTGCCTCAACCAAAGTACGGACCAGGTACGGATCTTCACTATCCAAAGAGTGAAATTTCCCGAAAGTACCTACTACTTGCGAAATATACTCTGTCGTGCGATAATCTAGAGGAATCCCAACAAACATGAGCTAGTCCTTACAAAAACCATGATTTCCCTTGGAATTCTCTCCCTCGTCATGCTTCATGAATCTAACAAACCGATCATTGCCCAAAGCAAACGGTGGATGCTGAATCAAAGTATATCTGACAGACGGATCCCGAACTTGAAATAGGCCAACCCCATGAAACCATGGCTGAGAAGAGCGGACAAAGGTACCTCTGTTCTGAAGAAACTAAACTACTTCCTCTCTGACAGGCCCGAGAGGCCCTTCTGGAGCAGGCATGACCTCAGCAACCATATAATCTTCATGGCGACGAGGGGGGCGAGCAGCAGGCGTGAAGAAGGTGCGTGGGAGACGCCGATCTCCACCATCAATGATATGATGCCCCGGCGACACAAGGCGATGCGGGTCAAGCTCGAAGTTCGCCATGGCTGGATGCAGTGGCGAGGAGCAGAGGGTTTCTTTGGAGGGGAGAAGAGGAGATTGGAGCAATATGGGCGGCGGCGATGTGACAGGGCTAGATATCCCAATAACTTCGGCTCCCTTCCCCTGATCAGCTGAGGATTCCGAAATACTCGTGTTTTGTTGCAGAGAGCTCTGCCTCCAAACCAATCCATGAGAGCATGCAGAATCATTACACTCATGTCTAGAATGACCCACATGAGAGCAAGCCAAGCAAATCGCTCGCATTCCACAAGAGACTGCCAGGTGGCCCCTCTGAGTGCAAATAGTACAGGTTAAAACCCGGTCCACCATGTCATCGACCATAGCATCAAACTGCCGAGCTGCCTCTTGTGTAGATGGGATTTCTAATGAATCATCCATCGGGCTGGGGCTTAGAGATGATTCCATCCCAATAGCGGGAGGTCCAGAAGGAGTGGGTTCAGATACCGGCCCAACAAAAGCTTGGCAATCTTGGGTCACTGAGGCCACAGCACACGGGCTGCCCAATTGCGATGGGCCCGATCCCAAACATCCATTTTGAATGAGAGAGGTTCCCGCCTCTGCAAATTGCGCCATAGATTCCCAGAAACCACGGGTTGCGGATCCACAGATACCGGACCAGACGGAGGAACTACGGCCTGCCAGTGCAACTCCGACAGCAAGTTGACCGTACCAAACACGATTGGTGGCCCAGCAACCGTCCAATGCAAGTCAGGAGCAGGCGATTGCCAATGACAACACGCTCATGCGCAGAAAGATCATACCCTCCATCAACTATAGTATCAATGCAATTTTGAGTAGCCGGATATCTATAGCCTTTGCAAGCAGAATATTGTTCAAACGTGGCAAAAGATAGCTTCTTCCTTACTGAACTTGAAGATTTTAAAGAAGATCTAACCGGGGGCTTATGCATAGCCATTAAACCGAGTGAGGACCTACGCTTGGTAGGACTAATCAGAATCCATTGTGCATCACATTCCTTTTGCCAGATCTTAAGTTCCCTAACCTAATTAGGTTCTCCATTACCCCAAAGGTGAAAATAACACTTGAACAGATCACAAGCAAAAGAACGTAGATCCATAATAATAAAACCAACTTGCTTGCATGAGACTTGGAAAGAGAAAACTTTGTCCTTGACATTACTAACCCGAAGATCGATTGCCGATCCACCAAGCACAGCTTCCAGTGTCGCCGCCACAGAATCTTCTGACAAACGGAAGGCGTGCCTACTGAAAGACACGATCACAAGGAAGGCCCTCCCTCTTCCCATCGGATGGATTGTATGACCAGTAGATCTGAAAACCTCATAAGAAAAAACCCTACCCTTGGAGAAATCCAAACCAAGGGTAGATCCACCAGATGAACCCATAGGAGATGGGTATTGCCTTGATCCAAAGAAGATGCTGGGGAAGATGGCCAGAAAGGATCAAGAAATCAATGGAGAAGGATGGAGAACGCTGGTGAGGAGGTCAGCACCGAGGTGGGAGGTGGGAGCGCCATCTTTAAGAGTGTCCTATTTGTATCATTGCCACTAAAGATAAAAAGATGGGGTTTATTCATATTAATTGGGTTTACTTTGTCTACACCGTGTCATCTTGCTTAAGGCATTACTCCATTCTTTATGAACTTAATACTCTAGATGCATGCTGGCTAGCAGTCGATGTGAAGTAATAGTAGTAGATCCAGGAAGGAGTCGGTCCACTTGTCTCAAATGTGATGCCTATATACTTGATCATTGCCTCGAATATCGTCATAACAATGCGCTTTTCTATCAATTTCCCAACAGTAATTTGTTTACCCACCGTATATGTTCAAGAGAGAAACCTCTAGTGAAAACTATGGCTCCCATGTCTATCTTTATCATATATATTAAAATCCAAAAATACCTTGCTTCAATTTATTTACCGTCATTTTATTTTGTGTTTTTGTTTATCTATCTATCACTGGGAGGTTTGATCCTTGCAATTGACCGCCAAGTGATTGACAACCCCTTGTTTGCGTTGGGTGCAGGTATTTGTTATTTTGTGTGTAGGTCTTGTTCATGAGGTCTAGCGTGGTTCTCCTACATATTTGGAGAGTTTTTAGTCTTATGAACTTTTTGATAAATGTGGGTTTGTTCATGACTTTAGTTGATGTTAATCTCACTACCTTGGAAGATTGTCAAACTTTTATACATGTGGAATATGGAGAGAAAATTTTATACGATAACTATATGTATTGTTGAATTTGATTATGATCCTACAGGTAATTATTATGAAAGAGGAAAATATGGTTGTAGAAATGTTTATGTTACTAAATTACCTCTCGTTATGTTGAGATTGCTATTGTTTCTTTTTTCTTCCTTGCATCTCCTAGATATGTCTTATCTTGGTAGTTTGTTTGGTTATAAAATTCTTATGCATAGGAAGTATGTTAGACTTAAATGTGATTTTTACATGCTATATGATGCTCTCTTTGTGCTTCAATTCTTGTCTTCCATGTGAGTATCATTAAAAATTATCAATGCCTAGCTAAAAGGCTTTAAAGAAAAGCGCTTGTTGGGAGATAACCCAATATTTTTCTTTTCTGTTTTTATGTTCATATACCATTATGTCTCTGTTATGATGGTGTTCTTATTTAAATTAGTTTTTGGGCCAAGTAAGACATTTGGGATGATTTGGTTGATAGTTGCTTTCATTTTGTGCAAAGACAGAAACTTTTACGTCTAGTAGCAGAATTTTTAAAAATCACTGGAGCAATGAAAAAATTCTGAATTTTTTACAATGATTGGTATACAAATTACCCATGTTGTCCGATTTTTTCATAATTTGCAAAGTTACAAATGTATAGTAATAATTCGGATTACTATAGACTATTTTGTTTTTGACAGATTATGTTTTCATTGTGTTGTTCGCTTGTTTTGATGAATCCATGGGTTGTATCGGTGGATATGAACCATGGTGAAGTTAGAATACAGTAGATATAATGCAAATATAAAGTTTAAATGAGTTTACAATAGTACCTAAAGTGGTGATTTGCTTTATTATACTAACGGATCTCACGAGTTTTCTGTTGAGTTTGTGTTGTGAAGTTTT
The DNA here is from genome assembly GCF_002162155.2 of Triticum dicoccoides. NCBI lineage: Eukaryota > Viridiplantae > Streptophyta > Magnoliopsida > Poales > Poaceae > Triticum > Triticum dicoccoides. The sequence goes on from NC_041380.1 coordinate 219,999,761, forward strand.
CAAGTATTGAGTGAAGTTCCGTTGGGCTAAGGAATAAGGAGTGGCAAGAGCCTAATATTGGGGATTCCCAAGGCACCCCAAGGTAATATTTAAGGACACCCAAGCATCATACATGTGGATGCCCCGGATGGCATCCCCTCTTTTGTCTACAATCCATCGGTAAATTACTTGAGGCTATATTTTTATTCACTACATGATACGTGTTTTGTTTGGAGCGTCGTGTATTATATGAGTCTTTGCTTTATTTTCTTTTTAGTTTGCCACAGTCATCCTTGCTGGACACACCTTTTTGAGAGTGACACACATTAATCGTGAATTCATTAGAATACTCTTTGAGCTTCACTTATATCTTTTGAGCTAGGTAGTTTCTCTAGCTAGTGCTTCACTTATATCTTTTAGAGCCCTCAAGTGGTAATATTTTAAGGAAATTGATGAACTCTCATGCTTCACTTATATTATTTTGTGAGTCTTATAGACAGTATGGCAGTTTTCTTGGGTTATGAATTTAGTCCTAATATGATGGGTATTCAAGAGGGATATAATAAAAACTTTCATGATGATCATTGAATATATGAGAAGTTTGATTCCTTGCATTTGTTTTGAGATATAAAGATGGTCATATTAGAGTCATGTTAGTGAGTAATTGTTGTTTAGTAAGAATATTTGTGTTAAGGTTTGTGATTCCAGAAGCATGCATGTATGGTCTCTCGTTATGCTATGAAATTTGAGCATGATTATTATTGATTGTCTTCCTTATGAGTGGCGGTCGGGTACGAGCGATGGTCTTTTTCTACCAATCTATCCCCCTAGGGACATGTGTAGTAGTTGTAAGTGCATCTAGTGCCCATTAGTGATTTTGGTGTATTGAAGACTTATAGGTTAAGGGACTGATGCGTTTGTGAGTGTACACAGGTCTATAAGTCTATGAGGAGTTTGATATTCACAGAGAAAGTCAACCCCTAAAAATGAAGTTCTTCGACTGAAGACTTTGGATTTCTGAAGACATTCTAAAGAATTTGAAAGTGAAGAAATTGGTGTAATCCTGAAGACTTGGTATTCATTCGAGGAACATGAAGCATGAAGACTTTTGTTTTCATAGTTTCTTTTTCTCTTTCTTGAGTCATAGGAAACACCGTACTGTTAAAGGGGTCGAGGAAATACGAAGAAAAATTTCCAAGTGATGCTCAACTCAAATCCTACACCTACCGATCCCTTCTAGTGAAGCCATGGGAAATTTCATACAGCTCAGTCAATTTCTTCAGTGACAGAGACGAAGTTCTTCTAGTCTCTCAGGAATTTGTTTTGACTGAGGAGTTAGGAATTCGCCAGTGCGGATTGCCTACACAGTGAGGAACATGATAGCCCTGAGGAATTTGATACCCAAAATTCCGACCGTTGCTGTGCTATGCGCCAGCTGTCCCAAAATATCTACCCACCTAACGGTCATATCATTGAAGGGCATTTATGTCTTATCATGCTGGGCTTCTCCCTAGGCTATAAAGAGCCGCCCCCTACAACCACTAGTTGGTTGGCTGCTCCAAGAGAAACTGACACTTGTCATTTGAGAGCATCCCATCCTCCGAGGACTTTGAGTGAAAATCATCAAGTGAGGAAACCCAAACACCTACAAACCCAAAGTGATTGAGGATCACTGAAGAGATTGATCCTGCATGGATCCGACGCTTGTTACCTTTGAAGACTGTGCATCTTCCAGACGGTTAGGCGTCATGGTCTAGAGCATCCAAGAGGAAATTGTGGATTGCCAAGTGACCAAGTCTGTGAAGGTTTGGAAGTCACCTGAAGACTTACCATGAGTGATTGGGCGAGGTCTGTGTGACCTTAGCTTAAGGGGAATACGGTGAGCACTAAGTGCCCTTGTAAGTGCATCTAGTGCCACCCCTAGTTGGTTTTGGAGTATTGACGACAAACCTAGTTGAGGGACTAATGTGTTTGTGAGAATTGCGGGATAACACACGTAGAAGTCCCTCATTGATTCGGTTTTCCTACCAGAGATGACCCCTAAAATGTATGAAGACATTGAAGGCAAAGGTGGTAAGTGAAGACATTCACCTTGAAGACCATGACAAGAGAAGACATTGCATGAAGACTATGGAGCGCGAAGACTTAGATCTTTCGTAGTTCCTTTTCTTTTTTGTTGAGTCATAGGAACCACCGCACTGTTAAGTGGGGTCCAAGAAAACCAGTCAGAATGACTGAAGTGATGCTTAACCAAAATCCTATGTCTTCGAGTGAAGACTATGAGAGCGAATCTTGTTCAGAGTTGGACAAGTCAGCTTTGCTTGTAACCCAAGTAAAGTTGTCGTGTGTGTTTGAAATCTGACCGTTGGAACACGTGTCAGTTCCTTAGTGACTCAGGGTCATTTTGGACAAATCAGGTCGGGTTGCCTAGTGGCTATAAATAGCCCACCCCCTACAACCATAAACAGTTGGCCGCTCAGAGTTAAAGTACGGCTTTTGTCGTTTGAGAGCAACCCACCTCGAAGCCTTTGAGAGAGAATTCCTTGAGAGGATAAAGCCCTAGCCACCCAGAGCCAAAGAGTGTTAAGTACAACTTAAGTCTTCTTGTCTGTGTGATCTGAAGACTTATTACACTTGAGGACTGTGAATCCTCCAGCCGGTTAGGCGTCGCGTTCTGAGCATCCAAGAGTCATTGTGGATCGCCGGTGAACGAAGTCTGTGAAGGTTTGGAAGTCTACCTTGAAGACTTACCAGAGTGATTGGGCGAGGACTGGGTGTCCTTAGCTCAAGGGGAATAAGGTGAAGACGAGGTCTTCTGAGTTGAATCTCAGCCTCCCTAACCAGACGTACAGTTGTCACAGCAACTGGAACTAGTCCAACAAATCATTGTCTTCAACGAGTCACCGGTTTCATCATTCCCTTCCCTTTACTTACTGTTGGTTCTTGTGAAGTCATTGTATGATAGCATCACCATTCGACTTCACTAAGTGATTACGTGTACTGATTGGCTTCTCAACATCTTCCTACCTGATCCTTACTGCCTAGCTGCTATTTGTCATTGTGCTTTCACTTCATTGAATACATGACCATGGTTTGCCTAGTGTAGTCTACCTTCCGCTGCATGATAATAGGTTTATTTCTATCGTTTGTCTTGAAACTTACATGTTTTGAAGACTTTCATAAAAATCGCCTATTCACCCCCCCTTTAGTCGATCACTAGCACTTTCAGTTGCTATCAGAGCAAGGTACTCCCTTGTTCTATGTGATTCGGTTTAACCACCTGGAGTTTTAGCTATGTCGACTGCAGGGATAATTAAAGTCTCCGCTACGTGCCCCGTCTTCGATGGAACTGAATATACCTACTGGAAGAATAAGATGCGCATGCATGTTGAAGCCATTGATGTCGACCTATGGTATGTCGTCAAGAATGGAGTTCCCAAGGCTGGAGAAGGTGTCACTGCCGCTGATGTCAAGAAGTTCATTCAACTGGACTCTACTGCCAAGAATATCATCTGTGGTCATCTGACCAAAGGACAGTATGGCCGCGTGAGTGCTTTGGAAACATCTAAGCTAGTCTGGGACTGGCTGTCCAAGGTCAACGAAGGCGTCTCAACCCAGAGAGATCAGAGAATCAGTGTCCTTCGCAACCTCTTCAACCGCTTCAAGAGAAATGACAATGAGAATGTCCAGCTCACGTTTGATTGACTCACTGACATCACAAATGAACTTCAAGCCCTCGGCGCTACTGAGATCACCAAGCATGAAGTCGTCAAGACACTCCTGAGATCACTTGACAGTTCGTTTGACACCCTAGCCCTGATGATTCAAGAACGTCCTGATTTCAAGACACTCGATCCGTCTGACATACTTGAGAGGCTCAACACACACGAGTTTCAGCTTTCTGAGATAAGAGACATCTACGGTCCCCACTATGGGCGAACTCGTGCCTTGAAGGCAAAGGTTGTCTCCTCATCTGAAGAAGAATCTGACAGCAGTTCTGATGATCCTGAAGACATTGGAAGGGAGCTTGCTATGCTTGTGAAGAAGTTCCAAAATTTCACCAAGAAGAAAGGCCTCAGAAAGTCGTCACGATCAAGCTCAAGGAATGATGAAGCTTCTGCTCATGACTACAAGAAGAGAACATGTCACAAGTGCAAGAAACCTGGCCACTACATCTCTGAGTGTCCACAGTGGGACAATGAGAACAACAAGAAGAAGAAGAGCAAGGAGTATGACTCTGACGACAAGAAGAAGAAGAAATACTCAAAATCTTCTTCCAAGTCTTCATCACACAAGAAGAGCTCATCTGGCAAGGCACATGCATTTGTTGGCAAGGAAATGGACTCTAAGGATGAGTCCGCTTCTGAGGAGGCGGAGGTGGAGTCTGAGGAGGAGTCCGACTCTGGCATTGCAAGTCTGGCTACAGCATACGTTGCCAAGTCCATCTTCAACACTGAAGAAAATGACTTCATCACCGACACCGATGCAAATGACAAGGACTACTCCGCTCCTTCCTACTGCTTCATGGCACGTGGTACCAAGGTAAACACACGCACTACTCACTATCAAACATCTAGTGACGATGACTCTGATTGTGGTTCCAAACCCAGCTACAAAACACTTGCCAAAATTGCAACTGAACAACAAAAAACCATGGAACACATTCAAAAACTGTTAGACAAAAGCGATGATCTGTTAGACGCTGAAATGACTCGATCTCAGTCCTTAATTGAAGACATAAAAAATCTTCATGTTAAGTATGAGGAACTTGAAAGTCGTCATGAAACGCTCTCAACATCTCATGAAAGGCTTTCCTATGATTATCTTCAAAGGAAGCAAGATCTTGAGAAATTGAGAGCGGCTCATGAAGATCTTCAAAAATAAAACGAGTCACTTCGCGCCGAACAGATCAGTTCAGCTCAGGAAGGATTTGAACCACCATGTCTTAAATGCATTGAGCGTGATAACGCTACTTCTATTGCTGAATGTTCTACTGCTGCTACTGTTGCAATATCTTCAACTGTTGATGTGGAAACTAACCCCTCTGCTGAGGACACCACTACTATTGTTGATGAGAATGCTAGGTTGAAGACACTGCTTGAAACAGGGATGTACAAAAGTCTCAAAGGGCATCAGACACTATGTGATGTCCTCAAAAGGCAGATCCTGAACCGAAACCCTAGGAAGAGGGTGTTGGGTTCGTAAGGAAAATGAATGCTGATGGCTCTTATTGGAAACCTGAGCAGTACCCCAAAACCACATGGGTCGCTGCAAAGGAACCTTCAGCAGATCCATCCACTCTATCTGGCTTCACTTGTGCTAACCCGATTGTTATTGATGAATCCTTTGATGCAAACTATAAACTGTTTAAGAGTCAGAATGGTGAAGTGTTTGCCAGGTACATTGGTACTAACTGCAGGAATGGACCTACTATGAAGAAGATCTGGGTGCCGAAAAGGTGTTTGGAGAATCTTCCTGTGAATGTCATCATGACACCACAGGTGAAGAAGACAAACCCCAGACCACAGGCTTCATACGGTCCAAAGGCTTCATATAGACAGAGGACTCACCTGAGTCAAACTAACGCAAATGTTTTGCAGGCAAGCCATACTCAGGCCTATGAATATGAGCGCAGTCCATTAAACCGCCATGTTCATAAGACCAAGAACTATTCTGCTTATTCTTATGAGTACTATTGTCCACCTGCAAGACTTTTTGCTAGGGCTCCAAAGCCAAAGTTCTCAGATGCTGCACTTAGACTTATTGCTTCGAAGCCACCCCTGAAGATGTGGGTGGCTAAGAAAGCTTAACTCTCTTTTGCAGGGAAAGGTCTCCAGCCGAAAACCAAAATCGTCTGACACTATTGCTGGGGACCTTAAACATCTTGTAGGGCGCAAGATCAAATGCCCAAAATGGTCTTATTATGTACTTTGTTCCTGAATCGCTTGCAACTTGTCCTATTAGTCCTAATCTCGATCTAAGCTTTAATAATCCACTAGTTCGTCACATGTTTTTGCTTCACAATTCTCTTCGTGAAGCCTATCCCCCTAACTACACTGTAGGGTACGACACCAGCTACTTCAGAATGGATTATTGATAGTGGGTGTACAAATCACATGACTGGCAAGCGAAGCCTTCTCATGGACTCAACTTTACGTCCATCAGACAAAAGTCACATCACATTTGCTGACACTGGTAAAAGCAAGGTATTGGGTCTAGGTAGAGTTGCAATCTCAAAGGATCAACACATGGATAAAGTCATGCTTGTTGAATCCCTTGGTTTCAACTTAATGTCTGTCTCAATGCTTTGTGATTTAAACATGATTGTGATGTTTGGGAAATATCGTTGCCTTGTACTAATGGAATCTGACAAGTCTCTAGTGTTTGAAGGGTATCGGAAAGATGATTTGTATGTGGTAGATTTCTCAGTAGGACCACAACTTGCAGTATGTCTTCTAGCAAAAGCTTCTGAATGCTGGCTCTGGCATCGAAGGCTAGGGCATGCTGGCATGAGGAACCTCCACACCCTTGCAAGGAAGAAGCATGTCATAGCCATCGAGGGCGTCAAGTTCAAGAAGGATCACTTATGCGGTGCCTGTGAAGCAGGAAAGATGATGAGGGCCAAGCATCCCTCGAAGACAATTATGACAATGACTCAACCCTTCGAACTGCTACACATGGATCTTTTCGGTCGCACTCATTACTCAACTCTTACTACTACTGCTTGTCTCTATGGCTTTGTCATTGTTGATGATTATTCAAGATATATATACTTGGGTGCATATAATCCTTTACAAGACTGAAGTGCAGGATGTCTTCAGAGGCTTCGCCAATCGAGCAATGAACAACTATGGCGCCAAGATAAAGCACATCAGAAGTGACAATGGCACTAAATTCAAGAACACTGGCTTTGATACATATCTTGATACTTTGGGCATCACAAATGAATTCTCAGCTCCGTACACGCCATAGCAGAATGGCGTCGTCAAACGCAAGAACAGAACACTTATTGAGATGGCTCAAACGATGCTTGATGAATACAAGACTCCAAGAAAATTCTGGCCTGAAGCCATTGACACTGCATGCCATATCATCAACCGTGTTTATCTTCACAAGCTTCTGAACAAGACATCCTATGAGCTCCTTACTGGCAAGAAGCCAAATGTCAGGTACTTCAGAGTATTTGGCGCCAAGTGCTGGATCAAGGATCCACATCACACTTCAAAGTTTGCACCAAAAGAACATGAGGGTTTTATGCTTGGATATGGAAAGGATTCTGACTCCTACAGAGTCTTCAATCTCTTTCATTACAAAGTGGTTGAAACAGTGGATGTGCGGTTCGATGAAACTAACGGCTCACAAAGAGAGCAACTGCCAAATGTGCTAGATGAAGTTCCATCCAGTGAATCAATCAAACTTATGGGAACTGGAGAAATCATACCTTCTGAAGCTCAACCCGAAGAAGAACTTATCATCTTCGCACCTGATCAACCTGAAGATAATGCTCAGCCTGAAGACAATCCCTCTAACAATGACAATGATCAGCAAGAGCAAAATCTTCGTCCTGTACATCCTCGTGTTGCAAATGAAGTGCAGATTGAGAGAATAATTGATAACATCAATGCACCAGGTCCACTCACTCGTTCAAGGGCAACTCAGCTAGCAAATTTCTGTGGGCACTTCGCATTCGTCTCAATAACAGAACCCAAGAAAGTTGAAGAAGCCTTCATGGAACCTGAATGGATTCAAGCTATGCAAGAAGAGCTTCAACAGTTTGAGCTGAATAATGTATGGGAACTGGTTAAGCGTCCTGATCCTCGGAAGCACAATATAATAGGCACCAAATGGATATATCGCAACAAGCAAGATGAGCATGGTCAAGTTGTCAGAAACAAAGCTCGTCTCGTTGCTCAAGGATACACTCAAGTTGAAGGGATTGACTTCGGTGAAACATTTGCTCCTGTGGCTAGACTTGAAGCCATACGCATACTGCTGGCCTATGCAAATCATCACAACATACTTCTATATCAAATGGATGTGAAGAGCGCTTTTCTCAATGGCAAGATTGAAGAAGATGTATATGTCGCACAACCACTTGGCTTTGAAGATCCAAAACATCCTGACATGGTATACAAGCTCAACAAGGCACTGTATGGCCTCAAACAAGCCCCTCGGGCTTTGTATGACACACTCAAAGACTTCCTGAAAAGCAAAGGCTTCAAATCTGGTTCCCTCGACCCCACTCTCTTCACGAAGACATATGAGGGTGAACTGTTTGTGTGCCAAATTTATGTGGATGACATTATCTTCGGCTGCACCAATCAGAAATACAGTGAAGAGTTTGGATATATGATGCAAGAGCAATATCAGATGTCCATGATGGGTGAGCTGAAGTTCTTCCTTGGTCTTCAAATACGTCAGCAACGCAACGGCATCTTTATATCTCAAGAGAAGTATCTCAAAGATTGCCTAAAGAAGTTTGGTATGCAAGACTGCAAAGGCTTCACGACGCCAATGCCAGCCAAACATCATCTGGGTCCCGACAACAATGGTAAAGAGTTCGATCAAAAGGTATACCACTCCATGATTGGTTCTTTACTTTATCTATGTGCATCTAGGCCAGATATTATGCTTAGTGTTTGCATGTGTGCTCGATTCCAAGCGACGCCAAAGGAATCGCATCACTTAGCTGTGAAGCGAATTCTTCGATATTTGGCTTACACCCCAACTCTAGGATTATGGTATCCAAAGGGCTCAGAGTTTGATCTTGTTGGTTTCTCGGATGCTGATTATGCTGGTGACAAGGTGGATCGCAAGTCTACATCAGGCACACATCATTTTCTGGGACGATCACTTGTATGTTGGTCTTCAAAGAAGCAGAACTGTGTATCTCTCTCTACTGCTGAATCTGAATACATTGCTGCTGGATCTTGCTGCGCTCAGCTTCTATGGATGAAGCAAACACTCAAACACTATGGCATTCATCTGAAGCAAGTGCCACTCCACTGCGACAACGAAAGCGCCATCAAGATTTCCAACAACCCAGTTCAGCACTCAAAGACAAAGCACATTGAAATTCGTCATCACTTTCTCAGAGATCATGTTGTGAAGGAAGATATTGATATCATACACATCAACACTGAAGAGCAATTGGCACACCAAGCCCTTGGATGAGAAGAGATTTTGCAAGTTACGGTGTGAGCTAAATATCTTGGAATCCTCAAATGTCCTGTGATCAGGCACACATCCTAACACTTATGCATATTGATGACTTAGATGTGCAACACACGAAGTAAAGTATATCTTCAATCAATGAAGACATACATTCTATGTGTGAATACATTAATGTGGAATTTGACTTCGGAGCGCCACGATAATTGTGCGCCGTGTCTGGGTCTAATACTTCCTATACGGTGGGTAATGCCACCACAAAATTCGTCTGTTTGAAGTGTTTTACCCATGGTGTTACATTTGTTGTGTCCTCACATTTGGTTTGGTTTAAATCTCAACATGTCTTCATGATTATCTTCATTATGTTGATCATATATATATATACTAGTGTCCTGTCCTCTACAACATTCACTTATAGCTATGTATTCTTGTTGAGTCTTTTGAACTAAGTGAATGTGATCAGACCCTACCCTCTCTATGCTTTCTATCTCAAACTCTATCTCTCTAAATCATATGCATTCTATTGAAACTGTCGAATGTCTTCTCTGCGTCCTTGTCAGCAGAAGATACAGAGACAAACATTAAGTCCATTTTCAATGCCAATTCCTTCACCTGAAACCCAGAGAAGTGGGAATGACCACCCGGCAATCCAGGCGTGCGTGGGAACGTGGAACAACCTCCGATATGCTGCATGATGGCCATGTGTTCTTCAGATGTGAATCGCCAGGGGCACCTGTGTAATAACGATGTGCCGTCCCTGTCCCTATAAATACACGCCTCACCATAGTCATTATCCTTTCTTCCACTCTCGCATTAACCCTAGCGCCACCGCTAGCCCTCGACGACGACGTCGATGAAGCGCTTAGCTGCCGCGACCTCTTCGACACCGTCTTCACGCCGGCCGCGGACATCGTCTTCTCGGCCGTCGCCGTAGGTGTCCTCCGTCGCCAAGTTAGGGCACAGACGATCGAACTGCTCGGCCTCCTCTTCCACTCCGTCTAGCCATTCCTTGTGTGGTAAATAAAACTTCCTTTTTACGGCCCCTTTGATCCTATAGATTCGTCACTTTCTCCCACAAGCAGTTTCTGTTCACACATGTTGGATCCACTTCATACTGCATCTCATATTATGCCTAGTATGTTCACTTATGCTTCACAAAGTAGTTAGATTCCTCACTTGTACTGATCTGTGGATTCGTACAAATCTGGAACCAACTCCTTATCTATGAGTGAATGTCTTCGCACGATGAGGTCAATGTCTTCTAAACTGATTTATCTTCAAAATCTTCTGAGAATGCATATGGGCTCTTCCCCTTCCCTTGCACCTTAATGTTATCACATGTACATGTCCGTGGGAGAATCCCTTGGTTCTCATAGTCTGCATTCATTTGCAGAATTCTTACAGCATCATATAAATTCTCCCGAAGCCAGTTCCTATTTGTCCAGCAAGCGAAAGCCCTTGAAGCCTTTGAACGTATTGAAGCCATTCAGTTTAAAGTTCATGGCTGCAGAGAAATCAGCAAGGAAGGGTGGCAGAAAGCGTCGAGGTGAAACATCAAGAGATCTGCCCGATGACCTCTCAGAACTGTACAAGACAGATCCAGAAGAGGATTACAATCAGCACAAGACACGAATCCAATGGATTCGGCGATATTGGGCAGAACAGTGGTTCAAGTACAGGTTTGTGACAAAGGAATATGCTGAGAAGAATGCCATCAAGCGACCATGGGGAGACATCCTATACAGAAATCTTCAACCCAGGTCCAGAGATGAAGCCATTGAACAAGGCTTCTATCCCTGCATGGTCCGTGGACCACAGCCTGCGGATGCTGACCCATCGTCACTGCTATGGTGTCGTGACGACAATCTGTTCAAGCGCAACTTCCAGTTTGCCCAAAATTCGGCGAAGCAGAACAAGAAATCATTGGGACTAGACTTCAACCCTGGTCCCTCTGCTCCCCGTGCAGATGGCACCCGCGATGCCGAACCCAATGTCGTCGGTCTGTTCTACAACCTGGATGGCCTCATCACTCACATCTCTGTTCAAGGTGCCAAAGTGGATCATTCTGATGATGATGCTAACACTGATGAAGCACCAGCTCCTACTCCAAAGCCGCAGAAGCCAAAGCTTCCTAAAGCTTCAAAGCCTGCCTCAGCACCAAAAATCTCACGGGCGAAGCCACTGGCTACTGCACCTCCTGAAGATAGTGTGTAGTCTGAAGATCTGTCACGCATCTCCAAGCCCCCGAGAGTCAAGATGCCTCTGCCACATACCAGCCAAGAACTGACTGCTGCTGCTATTCTGCGCAACGATACCACTGATCTATCCAGTGATGAAGATCTTGCAGATGACGCTCTTGAGCAACTGATCAAAAGCAAAGAAGAAGCAGAAATCTTCAACAATTTGCCTCTCTTTGACGTGGCAATTATCCACGACTTCATCAATGAGTGGTTTGACACGCCCAACCTCAGCTTCGAAGATCTGCAACTTACCATTGGCCTCAGTGTTGCCTTCCATGGCGCCATTGCTTTAGAGTTAGCTATAGCCCAGTGCATCGTTGAACTAAAGCAGAAGATTGACTTTGAGAAAGCTCAGTTCAAGAAGCATTTGGCCAAGCTCAGTGTGCAAGAGGTCAAGAAGTTTAAGATCATGCTGCACGAGCTCAAAGAAGCCTTTCTCAAGAAGCATGAAGAATCTCAAGGTTCTCGTGAGCGCATGAAGAGCCTGGCTGACAGGTGTGTGCAAGTCTACAATGAGGCTGATAAGTGCAAGGCCCTTGGGCGTCCTGGCATCGACCCCAGGATGGCTGCAAAGCAGCAGAAGAAGAAGCCCGCTATGGCCGAACCCGACGCACCAAGGCAGGAAGCACATTCCATTGTCTTCCCAACCAGCATGACTGGCTCGAAGCCAAAAGCCAGGTTTACAGCTTCAGAATTGAAGAAGACGAGGACTGCTGAGGCTGAAGCCAGAAAGAGGAAACATCCTGAAGCCTCTGCTGCTCCCTCCAAAAAGAAGCGCAAGACCAAGAAGGATCGGGCTGCTCCCACAGAACCCTTAATTGTTGAACCTATCTCCATGGTTCGCCCTGCCACTGAACATCAAGAGCACCAACTGACTGTCCATGAGCCTGCTTTCACAGAGGCTCATGAAGCTGAAGACATACCAGCAGCTGATCCCACCGCTGCTGAAGACATTGGTCACCATGACCATGTTGAAGATGATGTAGTTCTTCCTCAGATCGAGCACCAACAGGTATCATCGCCTGTGCTTACGCACAGCGAACTCATCAGCATTGGTCGTCTCCTCTGACGCCAATAGCTCAGGATGCATCATGGGCTGATCACCCACAACAACAAGTCACACCACCCCGGCAGGAAGAAGAAGATGACCTTGAGGCCCAGCCAACTCCATCTCCAAAGGCGTCGCCTGCGTTACGCAGGCTTCATAAAGGACCAAGGTCTCAAGTCTCCGAGTCTGAGGCTAAAACTGCTGAAGACATTCCGGCTGCATCAGTCGATGACACCCAAGAAGAAGAACGTGTTCCTACTCCCCCAACTACTGAAGAAGCTGCTCTCAAGGAGAATGTGTCTGTGCCCGACCCTCCAGCTCATCAAGTGGAGGTAGACAATCTTGAGGCTGCCACCACCAACACCAATGAAGCCACTGAAGTTGTCATGGCTGAAGCAAATGTGGAGCCTGCACCAACCCAAGAACCAGAAGTTAGCGAAGCCAATGATGCTACTGCTTCTGTTCCTGCGCCTGCTGCTGGTCCTTAGTTTGACTATCATATTGAGCATAGGCCTCAGGTACAGACGCCAATGCCAAGGTTGCCCAGGTTTCTAGGTCCTGCAACAGCACCTAGATCCTTCAATGTCAACGGCTTCAAAGCAGACAACACCTTCTTCAATAGCTCCAAGAACCCCTACTCAAGGGAACGAATATCTTCTGATCGGTTCTAGAGCTATCCGCAGCGAAGCTATTACTCCTGCATTCTGTACAATCAAGGTCGCATCTTCCCACATATGGGTCTTGACACCGAAGCAATAGCTGGTCTGCCTTGTCTGGAAGAAGCTCTGGATTGCTTCAAAGAGGTTGGATTGTTGCCTTTCGTCACCGACCAAGAGCACTGGAACGAAGAGTTGCTGCTCCAATTTTATGCCACACTTCACATACGTGGTTACAACAGAGATCCAAAGACTTGGGTCCTTGAGTGGATGACAGGAAATGTTCATCACGAATCCAAAGCCTTTGATATTATTGAGCTCCCTGGTCTGCCCACTCCTGGAGATCTCTATGAACCTGGATGTCAGCTTCATAGTGAAGCTATGAAAAGCATCTTTCAGAAGCCTGAACCGAACATGAGTCAGATGCTCAGTATGATGAAGCCTTTGCCACAAGATGCTGAATATCCTAAGGAGTTCTTTGTTGAAGACCTTGAGTATCTGCCAAGGACTATCTATCACATCATAAGGTGAACTCTCTAGCCCATCAAAGGACATTCTCCACATGCAAAGCTAGAAGGTGCAATGAAGACTTTGGTCTTCTATGTTCTTCATGGCAAATGCTTCAATGCACAAGACTTCTTCATCCGCCAACTTGCTGCATCAGGATCTGATCTTTTTGGCTTGAAGTTCTACGCTCCATGGATAATGCAGCTAATTAAACTCCACTCAGCTATCTCATATCAGCCATCTGCTCGCAATCATCGGATCTTTCTGCCTGATGTGGATATGTCCGTTGAAGCCATTTATCCTAAGCCTGCCAAGGAACCTCTTAGTCTTCAAAATGCGAAGCATCAAAGTTTCACTCAGAACATTGAAGGAGTTGAAGCAGTCACTCGTGTTTATCCTCTGGCTGGTACTACACGTGCACCTCATCGTGCTCTTACTGAAGCCACTGAAAGCACTATTGCCCAACGACCCAAGAAGAGATCTCATGTTCTCAATGACCGAGAGCTTCTGGTTGCTCTTCATCAGAAACAGGATAGGCATCATGACTGGCTGAAGCGCCAAATGCAAAGCCTCTTGGTGGATGTCAACCGCATTCGCAATCTTGCCACCAAGAATGCCTTTGTTGCCCATGAAACTTGTTGGCGTACATGGAAAGGGCTGACGCTTATGTGTTCTGAGGATGATCTTCAAGAGGATGGCTTCTCTAAACATTTCAAGTTTGACTCCACACCTCCCCGAAGGGCTGTGCTGCGACGAACTCCATCTCTTGAAGACTCTGAGTTTTCTTCCTCTGCGGCAACTGTGAATGCCAGAGTGATCGAGGACGAAGATGATGCCACTTCACTGCCCCCTACTTCTGCACGCCTCGACACTGCCCCAAGTTCTTCTACACCGCCGAACACCACCGATGACCCTGCTGCTTCACCTACTCTTCGTGGGAACGAGTAGATGCTCTATGTCTTCAAACCTTTTTGGTCCTCACTGACAAAAGGGGGAGAAGCTTATGAGTTTGATAGTATTCAAGCGGGTCCATATGGGCGGTTACTTTACATTTTTCCTAGTGTTTACAACTCTTGTTTTGATACATTTGGTTTTTGAGTTGTAACACTTAAACTCTATGGTCGTCGACTACTTATTTGCTATTTTGTGATGCGATGATAAATTCCGCATGTGCGATGATAAATTCCGCACTTAGATCATTTTGCAGACGTCCATTTACCATTATGCATGTCATTATCTTGACATACCTTTCATGCATGATGAACTGTCATCATAAGTTGAAGAGGATCTCCACAAGTACAACCTGCCATGTGCATTTGCATTCCAAAAGCAAATTACTTATATGCACATCTTCAGGGGGATCCCTTGCAACTTATGAAGACAATTCCTTATCCTTTACAATTTCACATATTATATTCCCCGTTGGAAACTTCAACTAGTTTGTCATCAATCACCAAAAAGGGGGAGATTGTAAGTGCATCTAGTGCCACCCCTAGTTGGTTTTGGAGTATTGACGACAAACCTAGTTGAGGGACTAATGTGTTTGTGAGAATTGCAGGATAACACAGGTAGAAGTCCCTCATTGATTCGGTTTTCCTACCAGAGATGACCCCTAAAAATGTGTGAAGACATTGAAGTCAAAGGTGGTAAGTGAAGACATTCACCTTGAAGACCATGACAAGAGAAGACATCGCATGAAGACTATGGAGCGCGAAGACTTAGATCTTTCGTAGTTCCTTTTCTTCTTTGTTGAGTCATAGGAACCACCGTACTGTTAAGTGGGGTCCAAGAAAACCAGTCAGAATGACTGAAGTGATGCTTAACCAAAATCATATGTCTTTGAGTGAAGACTATGAGAGCGAATCTTGTTCAGAGTTGGACAAGTCAGCTTTGCTTGTAGCCCAAGTAAAGTTGCTGTGTGTGTTTGAAATCTGACCGTTGGAACACGTGTCAGTTCCTTAGTGACCCAGGGCCATTTTAGACAAATCAGGTCGGGTTGTCTAGTGGCTATAAATAGCTCACCCCCTACAACCATAAACGGTTGGTTGCTCAGAGTTAAAGTACGGCTTTTGTCGTTTGAGAGCAACCCACCTCGAAGCCTTTGAGAGAGAATTCCTTGAGAGGATAAAGCCCTAACCACCCAGAGCCAAAGAGTGTTAAGCATCACTTAAGTCTTCTTGTCTGTGTGATCTGAAGACTTATTATACTTGAGGACTGTGAATCCTCCAGCCAGTTAGGCATCGCGTTCTGAGCATCCAAGAGTCATTGTGGATCGCCGGTGAACGAAGTCTGTGAAGGTTTGGAACTCTACCTTGAAGACTTACCAGAGTGATTGGGCGAGGACTGGGTGTCCTTAGCTCAAGGGGAATAAGGTGAAGACGAGGTCTTCTGAGTTGAATCTCAGCCTCCCTAACAAGATGTACAGTTGTCACAGCAACTGGAACTGGTCCAACAAATCATTGTCTTCAATGAGTCACTGGTTTCATCCTTCCCTTCCCTTTACTTACTGTTGGTTCTTGTGAAGTCATTGTATGATAGCATCACCATTCGACTTCACTAAGTGATTATGTGTACTGATTGGCTTCTCAACATCTTCCTACCTAATCCTTACTACCTAGATGCTATTTGTCATTGTGCTTTCACTTCATTGAATACATGACCATGGTTTGCCTAGTGTAGTCTACCTTCCACTGCATGATAATAGGTTTATTTCTATCGTTTGTCTTTGAAACTTACATGTTTTGAAGACTTTCATAAAAATCGCCTATTCACCCCCCCCCCTTTTAGTCGATCACTAGCACTTTCAGCCCTGAGCTGCGTGTTCAGGACTGGGGTGTCCGGGACTGTGTGTCCTCAGGTTTAAATACCTAGCCGCCCTAACCAGACGTACAACTGTCACATCAGTTGGAACTGGGCTACCAAATCATTGTCTTTACCAAGCTACCTGGTTCCATTTCCTCAATCCTTCCATTTCCTCATTTCTGTGTTGTGTGCTTATTCATATCTGTTTAAAGACTTTGGCTGAGGACTTTCTCTATTTCCTCAGCTCAATTTCTTCAGCCTGTTTGTCTTCATTATGTTTATCCTGTGTTTACGCTTTCTGTACTCTGTGCTTGTTTTCATTTCATCATGAAGACCATGCTCTTGTTCTGTTATGTTTACTTCTGAGTACTTATTCCGCTGCAAGTAGTTCTTCACCCAGGAATTTCCTCACCCTGAAATTCCTCAGTGAAGAATTCATAAAAATCGCCTATTCACCCCCCTCTAGTCGATATAATGCACTTTCAATTGGTATCAAAGCGAGGTACTCCCTTGTTCTGTGTGATTTTGGTTTAACCACCTGGAGTTTTAGTTATGTCGACTATAGGAATGAAGACCGTGACATGCCCCATCTTTGACGGTCATAATTATCCCAAGTGGAAGGCCATGATGAAGAAGCGCCTCATGGCGATAAACAGCAAACTCTGGACCGTCACCAAAATTGGTCTTACTGACCTATGCAAGATGGTGGAGGCTGATGATATTCGCAAGTACACGCTACTCAACCTCACGGCAAAGGACATCATCTGCTCCAGCTTGTCACAAAACCAGTTCAGGAACGTTATGCATCTCAGCCATGCGAAACTCATCTGGGAGCGACTCTTTGAGGTCTATGAAGGTCATTGATCTCACCATGAACCCTGGTTCGAAGAATTCATGGAATCACGCAAGGCTATGACCTTTAATCCAGAATCATCATCCTCTGCACCATGTCTTATGGCAAAAGGTGCCAAGGTAACTGAATGCTACTTATCTGAGTCTAGTGATGATAAATCTGGTGATGAATTTGGACCCAGTTATGTCAAACTTGCTTCCCTTGCCACTAAACAACAAAGAGCTTTGGAAAAAGTTCTATACATGCTGGATAAAAGCGATGATATGTTGGGTGAAGAAATGGATCAGTCGAAAGCTTTGGCTGATAGTCTTCAGAGACTTCAGTCTAAGTTTGACACCCTTCAAAGTCATCATAACACTCTCTTATCTGATCATGAGAAGCTTCCTTATGAATTTCTTCAAAGAAAGCAAGATCTTGAGAAGATAAGAGTGAGTTATGAAGATCTTCAGAAGGAGCGTGATTCATTACTTGCTCAACAGACCAGCGCTACTCAGGATGAATTTGTTCCTCCATGTTTGAAGTGCATTGAACGTGAAACTGCTAATTCTTCACTAAATGCTCAAATACTTCCATTGCTGCAAGTTCTTCAACTGCCACTTCTATCACTAATTCCTCATCTGAGGACATTGCTAGTATCACTAATGATGCAGGGCTAAAGGAATTGTATATGACAGGCATGTACAAAAGCCTCAAAGGGCATCAGGCTCTTTGTGACGTGCTTAAAAAGCAGATCCTTAACAGGAACCCTAGGAAAGAGGGTATTGCCTTTGAGAGGAAAATCAGTGCTGATGGGACCTACTGGAAACCTGAGAAGTATCCCAAAACCTCACGGGTTGCTAAAAAGGGACCTTCATTGGATCCATCTACTTTATCTGGCCTTACATGTGAATCTTCATATTCTTCTGATGAGTCAATTGACTCCAACTATAAACTATTCAAAAATCAGAATGGTGAAGTATTTGCTAGATATGTTGGCACTAACTGCAGGAACGGTCCTCCTATGAAGAAAATCTGGGTTCCCAAAAGGTGCCTTGAAAATCTCCAGGTGAATGTTATCTGACACCACCTATGAAGAATAGGAACCCCAGATCAAATTCTTCATATGGATCCAAGTCCTCATACGGACCAAACTCCTCACATGGACCATATTCCTCAAAAGGATCAAAGTCCTCATATGAACATCATCGTGCTAACCCGTCTGTTTCGCAGGGAAGATCTAAGGATTATGGATATGTGCATTATTCTTCAAATCATTATGTTCATAAGTCCTTGAAGAATTTCTCTGCTTACTCTTATGCTTACCCTAACCCCTCTTATGTGAAACGAAGTGGATTGACATCTATGCCACCTTTCTCTTATGGAGCTCGCAGAATGATGAACTCTTTGCCACCCCTTCAGATGTGGGTGGTGAATAAAAAGAACTAATCTCTTATGCAGGATCAGGTCTCCAGACGAACTTAATCGTTTGAAGAATTTGCTGGAGACTTGAATGTGCTTGAAAGGACACAAGCTAATCATGAAGAAATGAATTTTCATTTCTCACGTCCTCCTACTGCTTTATCTATTTTATTGCTTGATGAAATTGATCTGATGAAATTAATACCATATTCTTCACTGATGAAGTATATGAATTCGTAAGCTGCACTAATTCTTCTGCAGGATGATCAACCCAAAGCCACTGAGTGGGTCCTCAATAGTGGATGTACAAATCACATGACTGGTGACAGGAGCTTATTGATGGACACTACTTTATCTCCATCACATCTGAAGCATATCACCTACGCTGACAAAGGCAAAAGCAAGGTATTGGGTCTAGGTAAGGTTGCAATCTCAAAGGATCGACACATGGACAAAGTCATGCTTGTCGAGTCCTTAGGGTTCAACCTCATGTCTGTCTCAATGCTTTGTGATCTTGATATGGTTGTTGTCTTTGGAAAGTATCGTTGTGTTGCGATCATGGAAGCTGATAATTCCAAAGTCTTCGAAGGCTTTAGGAGAGGTGATTTGTATATTGTTGATTTCTCTATAGGACCACAACCTGCTACATGTCTACTTGCAAAAGCTTCAGAAGGCTGGCTATGGCATCGACAACTTTGTCATGCTAGCATGAGGAATTTGCACACACTCGCTAAGAAGAAGCATGTCATTGGCATTGAAAATGTCAAATTCCTCAAGAATCACTTATGCGGAGCCTGTGAAGCTGGAAAAATGACCAAGGCCAAGCATCCAGCGAAGACTATCATGACAACTACTCGACCATTTGAATTACTTCACATGGATCTCTTTGGCCCTACTCACTATTGTAACATCCGAAATTTTCAATTTGGAATGTTTTACAATTATTAGATAAGCATATATGCATATCGTTTGAAATTGTGTGGCATTTAGAATTTTCAGAGGCATTTGAGTTTTGTTTGAATTGGATTCAACTTGGCAATTGAAATTTATTTCAAAAAGAAATGCCTGACAAAATACTTGAGCAAAATTATGAGAGCAGTAAACATGACACTCCAAAAATGTCAAAAGAAAAATATGGCCAAAAAGTTTGAATTCAAATTTGAATTTTATTTGGGATTTCCAGAAAATGTTTTTTAGTTTGTGTTTTGCCTCTAGAAAAATGTCCACGTTGTAGGATTATTTCCCCTGAGAATTTAGATATATATATGACCTATATAAAAGTATTATAGATTCCTTTTTATTTTCTTTTTCCTCTCTGCCTTAATTAAAAAAACCTGAGTTGGCCAGGCCAACCGGCCCAGCCAGCCACCCGACGCGGCCCACCAGCGCCGAGGCCGCAGCCCACCAGCGCCAAGGCCGCCAGCCCAGCGCGCCACACACCCAAAGCTGCTCCCTCTTCCCTCTCTCTCTCTCTCTCACTAACGCGCCGACCCCACCCGTCTCTTTCCCCTCGCACATGACACACCACACCGGAGCATGCATAGAGCGTGCCCAACACCGCGATCTTCTCGGGATCGCGATCCCGCGTCGCCCCCTCCTCCAAGACTTTGCCCCATATAAACCCATCGCCCCCCTCTCTCGATCCCCCTAAAATCCTAAGCTCAAACCCACCCGTAGCCCACGCTCCCGCGAAACCGATCTCGCCGTTGCCGCCTCGGTTCGCCGCCACTCCCGACGTCGTGAGTACCTCCCCTGCCCTCCCAGCACCTTCACCCGAACTGCCACCTCCTCCCGCACCTCTTTGACATCCTCTCTTCGCCCAAGGATCACCGGAGTCACTGCCTTGAGCAAAACCGCCCGTCGCCGGAGTTGGAGCTCACCAGGAGCTCTGTCGAGCTCATGCCGCTCGCTACCGTCATCCTCGACCGCCGCTGAGACCACCACCGCCTCCGCAACACTCCTTCGCCTCGCCCTGACGTCTCCGCCGTCGCGCCGGACCATCGGAGCCGCTGCGATGTCGCCGCCCGAGCCACCGTCGTCCGTCATTGCCGTCGAGTTCGCTGGAAGCCGCCGGAACTCCCCTCCACTGTTGGATCTCGCATGTACGATTTGGATTAGACTAGGGAAGGGTTAGGTTATTTTCAATAGATCAGTTTAGTTTACGGTTTATTTCCGGTTTAGTTACATAGTTTAGTTAGACAGGCCCGATTGGTTTTTTTATTATGAACTCGTACGCGTATTAGCCTATTAAACGCATGTGCGCCTTTTAGTTTTAGAACGCTCACTGTTTCGACCCGTTAGCGCCCTAGTTGTTTTAGTTTTTTTTTTCATTTCTGTTTTTAACAGAATAGTTCCAGTCTTGAAAAGTCTATATATTTTAGGTTGTTTAATATTTTTAGTTGATTATTTTTTTGTTAGTTTACAAATTTCTTGTAGTTTCTGTAGAAAATAGATTTGGCCATGTTTAAGTTTATAAAAATAGTTTTATATTTAGTCAGATTAGTATTTCTACTATAATTTGAGTTAGGATTATTTTTCTAGTGATTCTTTTTGTCTCTGCTTTGTTTTGACCTTGCCTAACAGTAGGAATTATTTGGGTATTTTTAGTCTTTATTAAAAATAGTTTTACTCAAAAACAGCTTTTCTAGTTTTTTTAGCTTGCTGCTGTTTTCTATTATTCTAGTTAATTTAGGATGTTATTTCACCTCTGTTATAATTTATTTTAGATTAGTTTCTGTAGTTATAGAGGGTGAACTTTTATTTACAGAAAAAATAAAATGTTTAATTTATTTTTTTCTTGCTAGTTGTTGGTTTGGAGTTCTTCGAGTTTTCTTTGGTTTTGGTTTGAGTGCTTGTGTGATTTCCTTTAGCTTGTTGTTATATTGTTTAGTGGAATATTTATTTGTGCTATTGTTTGACTCGACAGAATTTTCGGAGTGCGAAGCTTGCTATGTCGAGTCACTAGCGTTTGAAGACCGTCAGCCAGGCAAGTCATTTGATCATGTTTTACAATACCTATGATTTTGTTGCATTAGAATTATTCCTCCCCACCATGCATGCAGTAGGAGAATTTTAAGTTATGTCTTGAGTGGTATCATGAGGTAGGATGAACCAAATTCCCCTTATTACTATTGCCTGGGATGATGTAGTTTATTTTGCTATGCTCGTAGACGGGGATGGTTGAGAGATTCATAAGGGAGATGTGAGAGTCAAGATGATGACAACCCCATGACTTCAAGCTCAAGATGGACTTCAAATTCACTACTCGGTGGAGGGCGGTTGGCGGGCACCCTGGAGGAACCAGCGGATGGCCGGGATGCATGGAGAAGCGCCAAGACATCTTGCGGAAAGCTTCACCCAGCCATGAAGAGATGGATGGATACCCCTTGACCGGAAGCTTACCTGTGCAGCCGCAAGCCATTATGGGCTCTGGCTGGGTTGACCTTAGACGTGACTCTGGACGGACGGTGCCAGCAGATGTAGAAGAACGGTAGGACATGGATGGGCACCAGTAGTGCCCAAAGAAACTCTACGGAAGACCCTGTTTCGTTCGTCCCGTCCTCAAACACCACGCAGTGCGAGGACATAAAGGAGGGAATGAATCTTGTGGGTAAAGTGCACAAGACTCTGCAGAGTAACAACCTAATCGATTAGCCGTGTCCCCGGTTACGGACATTTGAGCCTCTGGAAATTGGAGTATTTCGGAAATCTCAACATCGAACAAATAAATTAATTAAGGTGTTAATTAATAATTGGGAATGAGACATTGGTTGGCGGAACCATCTCAATAACTACCAACATTTTGTAGTAATTGCAACCAAGACCTTTGTTGTAGGTAAAAACTGCATTTTCGCAAAAATATAAAACTTAGAGCCCCACAGCCAAATTGCATATAGTGTTAGTAATATTATTTGTTGTTTTATCTATGACTTGCCGGCATATTCAAAATGCTGACCTACACGGCTGCAACGTCTCATGTTGCAGAGGAGTTTTCCGACCAGGAGTGAGGCTACGATCTACGCTTGGCGATTACCCTATGGAGTCGGATGGACTCGCTATTCGTCTACGCTTCCGCAGCTTTATTTAGTTTATTTCTCATGAGTTGGCCTTCGGCCGAATTTATTATTATGTAATAAAGACTCGATATGAGAATTGTGTCATAAATTCAGGTGTGATTGAACTTTGAATCTTTTCATCAATGTATTGTGTGTGCCAGCATGATCTTGGGATGGTACACCTACACAGAGACTTGACCGGTTTTGGGTCGGGTCATTACAGAGATGATACTTAGAGCACACACTGACCGTAGGACATAACCCCTAGGATCGGAAAGCCATAGGAAGAAACTATTTTATTTTATGTCCTTATTATTCCATAATTCTCCCTGTTCATTTCTGACTTCTCTCCGATTTCAACATTCTAGATGGCCGTCAAGTTCATCCCAGTTCTGCTCCCGGAGTTTTGCCAGCCAGATGAGACAATGCTTTTCGGCAGGAGGCTGATCTAGATCATCAAGGAATTGAAGATTGCTCTGCCATCTATCACCGGGACCCCTATCATGGCATTTCCAGAAGACCCTCGCTATGGGATTAAGGTACACATACCAGGGAGGACTTTCGGAAGTCTCTCGGCACCCGTTGACTTCAGGTTCACTGCTCCCACTTGGATCCTCGGGAGAGACATATCAGTTCATACTGCACTTGGACGCGTCCAGGAGGAATACAGGGCCGAGCTCGTTGGATCAGACCACACCATGATTTCTCGCAGGACTGTAGATGGAGAGCTCATCCGCACCATAGATGACGGCTCTGTTCGCTCATATGTCCAAGACTTGGAGGCTCACATCAGGGCTCTAGAGATTCAGATGCGCAGGAGCTTGAAGACGGTCCAAAGGTTGCATCTTCGTGAAATGGAACTGGAGGATGCAGCACGTGAAGCCCACTATGAGTATGAAGAAGAAGTCAAGGATTTTATGGATAGACTCGAGGACCGGGAGAAATATATTGCCACACCAGAGGAGAAGATGGATCTGGGAGAAGACCTTTTTCCGAGTGGAGATGATGGACCCCTCGTGAGCAATGACGATGATTATGAAGAGAGCTCCACTGAAGGAAGCCGCAAGAGGAGGCGCCGCACTAGAGGATGACGCACCAGAGGGCGCTGCACCAGAGGATGCAAGGATAATTGATGAAGACATTTAGTCGGCTGCCATGTTATTTTATTTTTCGTCGATCAGTTAGGCCGTTATTTTCGATTAGTCATGAGATTTTGTAATCCAAGATTGAACCCTGTTTGAGATGAATGAATAAATGATTGGTGTCATTATGTTTGTGCATTCATTTGGGTAGTGCTATTTTCTCATTAGACCCTTGTTCTATTCTAATTTCTCATCCACGCCAAAACACCAGATGCCTCCAAGACATGACCCCGGTTTCACTTTCCCGCCGGAGCTCACCCAGCTGATTCAACAGCAGAATGCCTTAATGCAAATGCTCATCCAAAACCAAGGCAACAACAACAATCCACCGCCACCACCCCCTGTCGATAACCTGACCCGGTTCCTAAGGCTGAATCCGCCGGTGTTCTCTAGTAGCACTGAGCCGATTGTAGCTTATGATTGGCTCCGCAAGATCGGAAGGAATCTAGCAACTGTTGGATGCACAGATGCTGAGAAGGTGCATTTTACCGCACATCAACTGAATGGACCTGCAGCCTCTTGGTGGGAGAACTACACCGCCACTTATCCGGTCGCCACCATGACATGGGATCAGTTCCAGCAGGCTTTCCGCACTGCTCATGTCTCAGCTGGAGCCATGAGTCTGAAGAAGCGTGAGTTCCGCAACTTACGCTAGGGGAACCGTACTGTGGGGTAGTATGTGGATGAGTTCAGCAAATTATCTTGCTATGCCCCAGATGATGTGGCCATAGATGTCGCAAAACAGGAGAAGTTTCTTGAGGGACTCAATGATTAGATGGGAATGCAGCAAATGTTGGCTACCTTCAGCAACTACCAGGAGCTGGTAGACAAGGCCACTATACTTGAAGGCAAGCAGCGGTAGATTGAAAGCCGCAAGCGGAAATATGGCCAGGGAAAGTACAACTCCGGAGCTCAGCAGAAGCCCCGTTGTTGCCGAGTACATAGCAGTATGCGATGTTACTCAGCGAGTAAAGGAGGAACATCAGAAGCCGGCAGGGTTACCTCAACCACTGCCGATTCCCGAGTGGAAATGGGAAAAACTTGGAATCGACTTTATCACAGGATTACCCAGGACCCTTTCAGGTTATGACTCCATCTGGGTAGTAGTTGATCGCTTGACCAAGGTAGCTCGTTTCATTCCCCTGAAGACTACATATACCAGCGCTAAGTTAGCCAAGATATACATGACCAGGATCGTATGTCTACATGGAGTTCCGAGGAGTATCGTGTCAGATAGAGGAACACAACTTACCTCAAAGTTTTGGAGTCAGTTGCATGAAACTTTGGGTACGAGGCTGGAGTTCAGTACAACTTTTCATTCGTAGACAGATGGACAGACCGAGAGAGTCAACCAGATTCTGGAGGACATGTTGAGAGCCTGTGCGCTAGACTACAGGTCTAGCTGGGATGACAATTTGCCATACGTAGAGTTCTCATACAACAACAGCTATCAGACCAGTCTGAAGATGGCCCCTTTCGAAGCTCTATACGGAAGGAGGTGCAGAACACCAGTTGTGGGATGGTGTTGGAGACCGAAATTTTTTTGGTCCCGATCTTATCAGAGATTCTGAAGAGAAGGTCAAGCTGATTCGAGATAGACTCAAGATAGCCCAGTTGAGATAGAAGAGTTATGCCGACAGTAAACGCAAGGAGATAACGTATGAAGTTGGAGATCGAGCATATCTCCGTGTGTCTCCACTTCGTGGAATCAAGAGATTTGGTGTTAAAGGAAAGTTAGCACCCCGGTTCATTGGCCCATACAAAATCCTCAAACGCAGAGGAGAAGTTGCATACAAGCTGGAACTGCCGGAAGGACTGTCAGGAGTTCATGATGTCTTTCACGTATCCCAGCTGAAGAAATGCCATGCCGAGATGGCCGATATTCCTTTGAGAGAGACAGTGCCCCTAGAGGCCATACAGCTTGACAGTGATCTGACTTATGAGGAGAAACCCGTCAGAATTCTCGAGACTGCGAACAGAGTTACCTGCAGTAAGATCATCAAGTTTTGCAAGGTTCTGTGGAGCCACCACTCGGAGGAGGAAGCCACCTGGGAGCGAGAAGAAGATCTCCGCCGAGACCACCCACACCTATTTGCTAGCCAACCCGAATCTCGAGGGCGAGATTCATCTTAAGGTGGGTAGGTCTATAACATACCAAATTTTCAATTTGGAATGTTTTACAATTATTAGATAAGCATCTATGCATATTGTTTGAAATTGTGTGGCATTTGGAATTTTCAGAGGCATTTGAGTTTTGTTTGAATTGGATTCAACTTGGCAATTGAAATTTATTTCAAAAAAAATGCCTGACAAAATACTTGAGCAAAAGTATGAGAGGAGTAAACATGACACTCCAAAAATGTCAGAAGAAAAATATTGCCAAAAAGTTTGAATTCAAATTTGAATTTTATTTGGGATTTCCAGAAAATGTTTTTTTAGTTTGTGTTTTGCCTCTGGAAAAATGTCCACGTTGTAGGATTATTTCCCCTAAGAATTTAGATATATATATATATGACCTATATAAAAGTATTATAGATTCCTTTTTATTTTCTTTTTCCTCTCTGCCTTAATTCAAAAAAAACAGAGCTGGCCAGGCCAACCGGCCCAGCCAGCCACCCGACGCGGCCCACCAGCTCGAGGCCGCCAGCCCAGCGCGCCACACACCCGAAGCCGCTCCCAAACGGTCGCCCGCTCCCTCTTCCCTATATCTCTCACCGACGTGCCGACCCCACCCGTCTCTTTCCCCTGACACACGACACGCCACACCGGAGCACACGCAGAGCGCGCCCGACACCGCGATCTTCTCGGGATCGCGATCCCGCATCGCCCCCTCCTCCAAGACTTTGCCCTATATACACCCCTCAGCCTCCTCTCTTGATCCCCCTAAAACCCTAAGATCCAACCCAACCGTAGCCCACGCTCCCTTGAAACCAATCTCGCCGTCGCCACCTCGGTTCGCTGCCACTCCCGATGTCGTGAGTACCTCCCCTGCCCTCCCAGCACCTTCACCCGAACCACCACATCCTCCCACACCTCTTTGACATCCTCTCTTTGCCTAGGGATCACCGGAGTCGCCGCCTTGAGCATAACCACCCGTCGCCGGAGTTGGAGCTCACCAGGAGCTCTGTCGAGCTCGTGCCGCTCGCTACCGTCATCCTCGACCATCGCTGAGACCACCACCGCCTCCGCCTCGCTCCGACGTCTCCGCCGTCGCCCCGGACCACCAGAGCCGCTGCGCCGCCGTCCTACGTCGTCGCCGTCGAGTTCGTTGTAAGCCGCCGGAACTCCCCTCCACCACTGGATCTCACATGTACGGTTTGGATTAGACTAGGGAAGGGTTAGGTTATTTTCAATACATCGGTTTACTTTACGATTTATTTCCAGTTCAGTTACCTAGTTTAGTTAGACCGGCCCGATCGCTTTTTTTATTATTAACCCGTACGCGTATTAGCCTATTCAACGCATGTGTGCCTTTTAGTTTTAGAACGCTCACTGTTTTGGCCCGTTAGCGCCCTAGTTGTTTTAGTTTTTTTTCATTTCTGTTTTTAACAGAATAGTTCCAATCTTGAAAAGTCTATATCTTTTAGGTTGTTTAATATTTTAGTTGATCCTTTTTTGTTAGTTTAAACATTTCATGTAGTTTCTGTAGAAAATAGATTCGGCCATGTTTAAGTTTATAAAAATAGTTTTATATTAGTTTTACTTAGATTAGTATTTCTGCTATAATTTGAGTTAGGATTATTTTTTTAGTGATTCTTTTTGTCACTGCTTTGTTTTGACCTTGCCTAATAGTAAGAATATATTTGGGTATTTTTAGTCTTTATTAAAAATAGTTTTACTCGAAAACATCTTTTCTAGTTTTTTTAGCTTGTTGTTGTTTCCTGTTGTTCTATTTCATTTAGGATGTTATTTCACCTCTGTTATAATGTATTTTAGATTAATTTCTGTAATTACAGAGGGTGAACTTTTATTTACAAAAAAAATGTTTAATTTATTTATTTTTCTTGCTAGTTGTTGGTTTGGAGTTCTTCGAGTTTTCTTTGGTTTTGGTTTGAGTGCTTGTGTGATTTCCTTTAGCTTGCTGTTATATTGTTTAGTGGAATATTTATTTGTGCTATTGTTTGACTCGATAGAATTTCCGGAGTGCAAGCTTGCTATCTCGAGTCACTAGCATTTGAAGACCGTCAGCCAGGCAAGTCATTTGATCATGTTTTACAATACCTATGATTTTGTTGCATTAGAATTATTCCTCCCCACCATGCATGCAGTAGGAGAATTTTAAGTTATGTCTTGAGTGGTATCATGAGGTAGGATGAACCCAATTCCCCTTGTTACTATTGCCCGGGATGATGTAGTTTATTTTGCTATGCTCATAGACGGGGTTGCTTGAGAGATTCATATGGGAGATGTGAGAGTCAAGATGATGAAAACCCCATGACTTCAAGCTCAATATGGACTTCAAATTCACTACTGGGTGGAGGACGGTTGATGGGCACCCTGGAGGAACCAGCGGATGGTCGGGATGCATGGAGAAGCGCCATGACATCTTGCGGATAGCTTCACCCAGCCACAAAGAAACAGATGGATACCCCTTGACCGGAAGCTTACCTGTGCAGCCGCAAGCCATTATGGGCTCTGGCTGGGTTGTCCTTAGACGTGACTCTGGACGGACGGTGCCAGCAAATGTAGAAGAACGATGGGACATGGATGGGCACCGGCAGTGCCCAGAGAAACTCTACGGAAGACCCTGTTTCGTTCATCCCATCCTCAAACACCATGCAGTGCGAGGACATAAAGGAGGGAACGAATCTTGCGGGTAAAGTGCACAAGACTCTGTGGAGTAACAACCTAATCGATTAGTCGTGTCCCCGGTTACGGACATTTGAGCCTCTAGAAATTGGAGTATTTCAGAAATCTCAACATCGAACAAATAAATTAATTGAGGGGTTAATTAATAATTGGGAATGAGACATTGGTTGGCGGAACCATCTCAATAACTACCAACATTTTGTAGTAATTGCAAGCAAGACCTTTGTTGTAGGGGAAAACTGCCTTTTCGCAAAAATATAAAACTTAGAGCCCCACACCCAAATTGCATATAGTGTTAGTATTATTATTTGTTGTTTTATTTATGACTTGCCGGCATATTCAAAATGCTGACCTACACGGCTGCGATGTCTCATGTTGCAGAGGAGTTTTCCGACCAGGAGTGAGGCTACGAGCTACGCTTGGCGATTGCCCTATGGAGTCGGATGGACTCGCTATTCGTCTACGCTTCCGCAGCTTTATTTAGTTTATTTCTCATGAGTTGGCCTTCGGCCGAATTTATTATTATGTAATAAAGACTCGATATGAGAATCGTGTAATAAATTCAGGTGTGATTGAACTTTGAATCTTTTCATCAATGTACTGTGTGTGCCAGCATGATCTTGGGATGGTACAGCTACACAGAGACTTGACCGATTTTGGGTCGGGTCGTTACAACTATGCCACATTTACTAATGATGCATCCTTATATGGCTTTGTCATTGTTGATGATTATTCTCGATATACATGGGTCCATATCATCACTTACAAAACTGAAGTGCAGGAAGTCTTCAAACGATTTTCATCGAGGGCTTCAACCAACTTTGGTGTGAAGATCAAGCACATCAGAAGTGATAATGGAACTGAGTTCAAGAACACTGGTCTTGATGACTATCTTGATGAACTTGGTATTACTCATGAGTTATCTGCTCCTTATACTCCTCAGCAAAATGGCGTCCTAGAGCGCAAGAACAGGACTCTTGTTGATATGGCCCGCACTATGCTTGTTGAGTACAAGACGCCTCCTCGCTTTTGGCATGAGGCAATTGATACTGTGTGCCACATCATCAATAGGGTATATCTTCACAAATTCTTCAAGAAGACTGCATATGAACTCCTCACTGACAAGAAACCCAATGTGAGTTATTTCGAAGTCTTCGGTGCTAAATGTTGGATTAGATATCCTCATCACAGTTCTAAATTTGCACTGAAAGCACATGAAGGTTTTATGCTCGGTTATGGTAAGGACTCGCACACCTACAGAGTCTTCAACACCTGTCATCACAAGGTTGTTGAAACTGTAGATGTGCGGTTTGATGAAACTAATGGCTCGCAAAGAGAGCACCTACCTCCTGTGATAGATGAAATACCTCCTGAGGAATCTATTAACTTCAAGGCTACTGAGGATGTCATTACTACTAAAGAATCTACTGAAGAAGTCATTCCCGAAGATGAGGAACGTCATGCTGATGCACCTGAGGAAAATGGTGTCGAAGAAAATGCTGATCAAATTCCTCAACGTCAACCCGCTCATCCTCGCGTTGCAAATGAAGTGCAAATTGAGAAAATCATCAGCGACATCAACATTCCAGGTCCTCTCACACGCTCAAGAGCTTCACATTTATCTAACTTTTGTGGGCACTTTGCTTTCATCTCTATCACAGAGCCCACTAAAGTAGATGAAGCATTTCTGGAGCCTGAGTGGATTCAAGCTATGCAAGAGGAATTACATCAATTCGAGCTCAACAACATCTGGGAACTGGTCAAACATCCAGATCCTTGCAAGCACAATATCATCGGCACAAAGTGGATCTACCGCAACAAGCAAGATGAAAATGGCCTTATGGTGAGGAATAAGGCACGGCTTGTAGCTCAAGGCTACACACAGGTTGAAGGAATTGATTTCAATGAAACTTTTGCACCTGTTGCTAGACTTGAGGCTATTCGCATATTACTTGCTTATGCTAACCATCATGATATCATCTTATATCAAATGGATGTGAAAAGTGCATTCCTCAATGGTAAGCTTGAGGAAGAAGTATATGTTGCTCAACCCCCAGGTTTTGAAGATCCAAAGCATCCTGACAAAGTCTTCAGACTCAATAAGGCCCTCTATGGCCTCAAGCAGGCCCCACGGGCGTGGTATGATACTTTGAAGGAATTCCTCATGAAGAAAGGCTTCAAACCCGGTTCACTTGACCCAACTCTTTTCACTAAATCTTATGATGGTGAATTGTTTGTGTGCCAAATCTATGTTGATGATATCATTTTCGGCTATACTGACCAACGTTACAGTGATGGATTTGCCTATATGATGAGTGAAGAATATCAAATGTCTATGATGGGAGAATTGAAATTCTTCTTAGGTCTTCAGATTTGTCAATAGCGCAATGGCATATTCATATCTCAGGAGAAATACCTCAAGGACGTATTGAGGAAATTCGGCATGCAAGATTCCAAAGGAGTCAAAATCCCTATGCCCACAAATGGTCATCTATGCACTGATGAAAATGGTATTGACTTCGATCAAAAGGTATACCGCTCCATGATTGGTTATTTATTGTACTTATGTGCATCTAGGCCAGATATTATGCTTAGTGTTTGCATGTGTGCCTGATTTCAAGCTACACCGAAGGAATCACACCATAAGGTTGTGAAGCATATTCTTCGATATCTAGCTCACACACCAACATTTGGATTATGGTACCCCAAGGGCTCAGTTTTTGATCTCATTGGATATTCAGACTCTGACTATGTTGGTGATCATGTGGACCGCAAGTCAACATCTGGTACATGCCATTTCCTCGGACGATCTTTGGTCTGTTGGTCCTCGAAGAAACAGAACTGCGTATCACTGTCTACTGCTGAAGCTGAGTACATTGCTGCTGGTTCTTGATGTGTTCAACTTCTATGGGTGAAGCAAACTCTCAAGGACTACGGCGTCAACGTGAAGAATGTGCCACTCTACTGTGACAATGAGAGTGCCATCAAGATTGCTCATAACCCAGTTCAGCACTTGAAGACAAAGCACATTCAGATTCGTCATCATTTTCTCCATGATCATGTGTTGAAGGGCAACATCTCTAATGAGCATGTGAAGACTGAAGAACAGCTAGCCGATATCTTCACTAAGCCCTTGGATGAGAAGAGATTTAGTAAGTTGTGGTGTGAGCTAAATATCCTAGAATCTTCGAATGTTCTTTGAAAAGGACACTCATCCTAACACTTATGAAACATTGATGACTTAGATGTGCAACACATGAAGAAATGTTTTTCTTCAATCAATGAAGAATAACACTCTAAGTGTGAAGTAATTAATGAAGAATTTGATTCTCAGAACCCTACGACAATTGTACGCGGTGTCTGAAATCATCATTCTTATACGGTGGGTCACGCCACCACAAAATGTTGAAAATCTTCAATTGAGTTTTTCCTCAGTTCTTTGAAATTCCTCAGTTGTTTTTCATCCTGCATTGTCTTCACCATCTCCGTCGTTTTTCTTCATTGGCTATATATATGGTTTATGTCCTCTACAGCATTCACTTATTGCTATTTCTTCAAGTTGCCTGTTCTGCTAAGTGAATTGATCGGACCCTTTCCCCCTCTATGCTAAACTCAACCCAGTCTATTCACAAATTCTTCATGTGTGTTCTATTTAAATCCCGTTCAAAATCTTCACCGTGTCCTTGTCAGCTGAAGAAATTGCGAACGGAACTTTAAAACCTATCTTATCTAAATTTTCGGCATTGCCGCTCAAACCGTTCCGCATTCTATGCAATGTTTATCTATTCACCCATGATCGCACATGATCGCCACCTTTCTATATGTGGGTGACACATGTCAGGCAAATGAGAAAGGTCAGGGGCATGTTCGTCCTATTTCCTCGGGCGAGCGGTTTTTCACTTCAGCAATAAATACCCCTCTCCCTTCCTCACTTCACTTTTACTCCGCTTGAGCTCCGCAACCCTAGCGCCGCCGCTACTTCCATCATCGCCGGTCAGGAAGAGCTTCACTGCCTCGACCTCGTCGCCGCCGTACTCACGCCGTATGAGGATTTCTTCACTCCATCGCCGCCGTAGCTGTCTTACTCAGCCAAGTTAGGGCGTGGAAGATCTGAACCGATGAGCTTCAAATCTACACTTCCTAGTTCTTCGTCTTCTTCATCAAGGGTAATTAAAAGTTACTTTTACTGCCCTTGTTGATTCTGATATTTTCTTCAAATCTTCAAAAGGTGTTTATTCCTCAACTCTTCACACAACTAAACACCTCACATATCATCTATTCTTGATCTGTTTCTCTAAGCAACTTTTTTCAAGATTCCTCAATTGTGTGGATTTTCAGATCTGTACAACTCTAGAACCTAAGTCAAAGAACGCTTAGTGAAATTCTTCAAGACTCGTCTCGTCAATTTCCTCAAACTTGTTATTTTTGCAAAAACTTCTGAGAACGCATATGACCTCTCCAAATTCTTCGCACCTATACTCAGTTCACAGGTACACATGTCCGCTGCTGAATCATTAGGTTCTCATCAACTTAACTCATTTGCAGCGTTCCTCAAAGAAAAGTTGCATACCTCTTCAGAGAACTCAATCATTCAAAACCCCCAGCTGAAGAAAATGGCAGATGGCAAGAAACCTCAGAAGGGAGGAAAGAAGCTAGAAGTCAACACTGGGTTTGAAATCCCTGAGGATATATACAAGGATTATTGCACTCCTGATGAGGCCAAATTTGGCAAGGAGGACAAAAATCAGCGCAAAGTGCGCATCCAAAGGATAGAGAGGAGATGGGCACGGGAATGGAGGGAATACAGATATGTTACTCCCAAGTATATGAAGAAATTCGCTCTCAATCCTCCATGCCCAAGACCTCCGTTGGCACCTGGCCAAGTAGCTGATCCCACCAGCCTCAAGCGTGGTGAGGATTATCCTGATGAATGGGCCAAGCGCCAGGCCAAGCTTGCCAGAGTAGCTAGAGAAGCAGTGAGGAAATTCAATGAAGACTCTGTTGCTGCTGCTATCACTGCTGAGGCCTCTACAAGTAAGCCCAAGAAGGCAATGTCAAAGAAGCCAGCTCATAAGCCAAGTGCTTCTACCCAAATGCCCTCATGGCCAAGTTCCTCAGCAATGCCCTCACGGCCAGTTTCTTCAAAGCCCTCACGGTCAATTCCTCAACCCACACCAGCTCCTCCAAAGTCCTCCGCACCCGTGCATCTCGCCACGCGCCAAAGGAAAATAGGCGTCTTTATTGCCTCAGGCGCCTCTGCAAGTTCTTCAGCTCCACTACATTCTTCAACTAGCCCCACTCTGCTGAAGACCAAGGAAACTGCTGGATGAGGCTCTCGACCAAGTCCTCAAAAGAAGCAGATCGCTTTTCAAGTGTCGTCTGATGAAGACAAAGCTGATGACGAAGAACTTGCTGAAATCATCAGAGACAGACAAGTCGGGGCCGCTAGAGCCAAAGGCACAAGTGTGCCACTGCTTTTGGATCCAAAGTTGATCCTTGATTACATTGATCTCTGGCACAAGGACCCCAACACTCCCATGCCTGATTTCAAGTTGACACCTGGCCAAAGTCATATGTTGACTCACTTCATTCAAGAAGAGAAATGGAAATTTGAAAAGGCCAGGCTGGTCAAGAAAGCACAGTGCAAAAAGGAGCACTTCACGAAGAAAAACGTTGTCTCTATGACAACTGAAGAACTTGTCACTATGCAATCTAAGATCAAGAAACTCAGTGATGAATTTGACGCATGTCACACTCACTGGTTGGGAGCCAAGGTTCATTTTCTGAGACTTGCTGACAACTTCACCTCCACTATTGCTCCCCAAATGCAACAAGAAATTCCTTAGGCTGCAGCATCTGCCTAGCCTACTAAAGAAAATACCAACACTGATGACACTCAGGCTTTTGAAGAAAATGCTAGTACCAGGGCTGATGACTGCATTCTAGCCGCTGAAGAAATTTCCAGGGCAACCACTAGTGTTGTGCCTGAAGAAAATGAAGAAGTCAGGGCAACTGCATCAGTTGTGCCTGAAGATCTTGAACCAAATTCCTCTGCTCCTCCTACGCCTACACCAACTCCTATCCTTCCATCTGCATTAGATGTGAAGAAGACCAAGGCTACAGAGTGTCAGGACCCCGATTCCAAAGTCACACCGATCTAGCATGTAACACTTCATATCACTTTGCGGCCTTACGCACGGTACTACCACGGGTGCCACCTTATCTGGTCCGGGACCGTTTGCGCCTTTTGGCTCACGTATATGATAATGTCGCTAGCATCCATATGACAGAAAACCCGGGCCGACATGGCTAGTCATGAACCCAAAGCGGCACCAATCTATGGGGATAGGCATACATGAATCACATCGAGCATGTCGGTCAGCAGCGTGTGAATCCGGGCTGTAGCACTGGGCTAACAGGACTCCGGGAACCCAGGCTGTAGCAGGCTAGGTAGGACTCCGGATGTCACCGCGTGACATTTCCCCGAAGGGACAGACACAGGAACAAAGTTAAACACATGCCGGCCAGTCAAGTATCCTGAGCAGTGGTGCTGGGCTAGCAGGACTCCGGTGAACCGGGCTGTAGCGGACTACTATGGCTCATGGAAGGACCAGACTACATTTCCCCATAAGAGAGGCTACCAAGGATAAACAACTAGATTGTCGAATCCCACACATACCAAGCATTTCAATCATACACACAATATGCTCGATATGTGTAAATACAACATGGCATCACAACATAACTCTACGACTCAAGTATTTATTCATTAGGCTCTGAGGAGCAAGAAATTCCAAACATGGGTCTCATGACCCAACAATCACAGCATACAAATCAAGCACATGCGGAAGCTTAACATGTCTGAGTACAGACATCTACAAATGGAAAAAGGCTAAGAAGCCTGACTATCTACCAGATCCTGCCGAGGGCACAAGATCGTAGCTGATGTATCAAGCTAACGTCGAAGTCCACGCGGAACTACTAGCGAGACTAAAGTCTCTCTCTGCAAAACATAAATTAAGCAAACGTGAGTACAAAGGTACTCAGCAAGACTTACATCAGAACTAGCTACATATGCATCGGTATCAACAAGGGGGGGGGGTGGAGTTTAACTGCAGCAAGCCAGCTTTGACTCAGTGGCTAACCTGAACTACGATTGCAAGCAACTCTTTTGAGGTGGCGCACATGAGTCCACATATTCACCATTCAAATACACCACTATGGAACCGCTCCCGTATCCCTACGAGAAGGCCATCCATAGCACTCACACTTATCTTGCGAGTTTTAGAGTATCCACTTTCACTTGTCTATGAACTATGCAAGGGGTCCAAGTTTCCATATTCGAGGAATCCGGCTATTCGAATAGATAATGATAACCTTGCAGGGGTGTACTTCTTCACACACGCTCCCACCACTTACCGTCGTTTACACGACATGTACTCGGCAACCTTCAAGCGGAAGCCCAACGAGGGTGTCGGTCACGGCCTACCTAAACACTCAAGTCTCTAGTCCAGGTTTATCGCCTATCCAGGTTCCATCCGCAGGGAGTCTGGCCGAGGTTTCCACATACGGCCCCGAATGATGTGTACAGGGTTCCGAGACACCAAACGGGCACCCGGCATGCCCGGCCACGGTGTATCTACCACATCATAGCCCACCCCTAGGGTCAGCGCTACGCACGGCCGCCAACACATAACCTACAAACACCAGAAACTAGTTGCAACTCCTGGACAGAGTACTAGGGTGATTAAGAAGCCGAGAGGGTCAATTAAGGATCCCAATGAGTGGTAGTAGTTGTTCATGGATCACAGACATAGAACTCAGTTCCTGAGGACGGCTGCAATGAGACAACCCACCATGTACTCCTACATGGCCTCTCACCGCTACCTTTACCAAATCGTGTTCACACACTTAGCTCTCAACGGTAGGACGTGTTAATCACGTTCCAATCATTCCCGATGAATCAGACCTGACTCAACTCTAAGCAATAGCAGGCATGACAAACAAGCATGAATGAGTAGGCACATCAGGGCTCAAACAACTCCTACTCATGCTAAGATTTAATAATAAATCATTTAAGATTTATTTAAATTCCAAAAAGGAATAATTGCGTCAGCATGACCTCACAGTAATGTCAGCAGGTCAACGGCTCGGTCCAGGTCAAACCTGATGTGTGGGGTCCACACGTCAGTGACACAATTAACTAACAAGGTTAATTAAAATTAAACTAAACCTAATCTAGTTTAGTTAAGGCCTGGGCCCTCATGTCAGAGACTAACCTATCTAACTAAGTTAATTAACGCTAATTAATCTATTGCTTAATTAAGCAGGGGCCTGGCCCACACGTCAGTGAGTCAGGGGGGAAGTCAACCCAGCCAACCGGGGTCAAAACACGCCGGAGTTGACCCGCGGCTCGCCGCCGGTGAGCCCAGAGATGGCAGATGCTTTCAGGATTCGTCCTCCGGCGTCCAAAACGACGGACAAGGCCATCTACGGAACGAGGAGACTCGTTCGCGTTGAACTGTGCAAGCGGGAGGGGCAGGGGTGGAGCAAGCTCGTCGGACTCGAGCTCGTGGCGGCGGCCGGCGCTCGGGTGAACTCGGAATGGACGCGGTAGGGCACGGCAGGAGCCAAGGGTGCGTGCGTT
Source organism: Triticum dicoccoides (assembly GCF_002162155.2). NCBI lineage: Eukaryota > Viridiplantae > Streptophyta > Magnoliopsida > Poales > Poaceae > Triticum > Triticum dicoccoides. The sequence continues at coordinate 220,037,068 of NC_041380.1, forward strand.
CAAATCGTGGGGCTGCACTGATTGCAGTGGTGAGCTCGGACGTGTGCTTGCACGACCATAGCCACGACGGCGTCATGGCCGGCGGTGAGGTGCTCTCGGCTCCGGTGGAAACGGTGCCTACACGGCGCAATCGATGCGGGGAGGAGGGGGGTTAGGGGCAGGAGCTCACAACGGTTGCAACGGGGGCGTCGGCGACCTCGGGGAGGGGCTGGTGATGACGAGAGGTCGCCGGCGATCTTCGGCAGCAAAGGAGGAAGAAGACGAGGTAGCCGGCGATGGGGGGCGTCCGGCGTCGCGTGGCTCCTCGTAGATGATGAAGACCACCCTACGGTTCTCCTGGGCGGGTCGGCGCGGCGAGGGGAGCTCCGCCGGCATGGCTTTGGCAAGCGGCGGTGACGGTGGCGCTCAGGGAAGAGGGGGAGGGAGCCAGAGGAGGGAATGAGCATGGGGAGAGTGAGGGAGTGGGCCAGGGAGCTACGTCACGTCTCGAGGGCGTGGGGGGAGGAGAGCTCGCCAGCGCGAAGCAAGAGCTGGCGCTGCCGGCGTCGTGCTCTGGTTCGCCTCTGCCTACTGGCAGAGGTAGAAGACGGTCATGCCCCTGTGGGTTGGGCCTCTACAGTGCTGGGCTGGGCCAGGGAGGTGAGCGGCAGGTAACTCTTCCCTCTTCTCTTTTTTTATTTCAGTTTTCTATTTCTTTTATTCTGTTTTGAATTAGTAAAAATACTAATCCACTTTGTAAAATCCTGAAAATAATTGTGGGTAGTGTTTGGATTATTTCCAACAACCCAAAACTAGTTTTAGAGTTATTAGAGCATTTAAAAATATTTATAGGATTTAAATGCTCCAATTCAAATACGATATGAGTTAATTCAAAGATCCAGAATGTCCTGGAAATATATATTCATCATTTTTGGTAGAGGTTTTCACCTTTATCAAAAATCATGAACATTTTCAAAGGATATTTTGGGATCTCTGAAAATATTTTTACTGAGCCTAGTTAAATTCATTTGGTGCTAGGGTTTCAACAATCCCCATTTCAAGTTTCATGAAATTTAAACATGATGCATGGATGCAATGCCACTAGTTACAAGCAAACTCTAGAGCTGTGACAACACACCCCCACTAAACAAGAATCTCGTCCCGAGATTCAAGTCGCGAGGTAAGAAGACAGAGGGGACACAAAGCTAACATGATATTCACAATCCAACTGTGCTTCTCGAATATGTTGATTCATTGCTTCAAATTGATCTTGACATCTTTGCTTTCAAGATCTTCATCCAACATGTGGTCAACAGAGCGAGACATGTCTACATGGATGGATCATCGTAATGATCACAAGACCAACTCATGGAATGACATGTTGAAACATCTCGAGTTGAGACACCAAACACATCGAGAGGGATGTAAGAACAAACGACGTGGTTTGATTTGGTGGGCAACAATTCCACGCTTAGAAAGATGGTGGATGGTGTCAAGGTGACTCGTTGGATTGTTCCCTTAAGTGGCAAAAAGAATTACTTTTGATCCATAGATCATTGAAACTCTTCATACCAGCTTAAGGCAATTTACAATTGATCGTTTGAAAGAGCTCGAAGAAATGGCATACCCTGACTAGAATAGATGATGTGGACTACCTTGTTGAAGACAACGCAATGGATGACTTTTGCTGATCGCCGGAAATGGATGGGACCCATGGTAAGTCCACCTTTGAAGATGATCCTGGACAACTACTACTGAGGTGCAAGCTGGGAACAAAATGCAAATGCTGGGAATGATTCTGGTAACTAGGGCAAAACTCAACAGTCGAGAGTGTTTCCAATGTTTCAATGGTTATAGAATCATCGAAGAAACTGAGAGCACAAGGATTCCTAAGGAACAACTTCTATAATAAGCCGCACGAAATCCTCATGGAAAAATGGGCAGGATACTATAATGACAGATCTTCTGGCTAGGTGTGTCGGCCAGAACATCAACCCTGTCGGGACCTACATCGTAGATCCTGGAAAAGTTCCAACCATCATATCTGCCTGAGATTCAGATCTGGTTGGTAATAGGATATTTCAGACAGCATGTCTGGAAAAGAAAGTTTGCAACACAACCGATGAGATGACGTTGCAAGATTATCAAAAAATGAACTATGATAGTAAGCTCCAAAACATGAGCTGGTTTTGCTACAAACATGTGAACACGCTGTCCCAGACAAGCATGACCACATAGTAGTCTTATAATAAAACACTACCGAGTCCAAATGGGGAACCAACATCAAGGATATCGAAGTCCTTGCATAAGTCTAGCTCTTAAGAAGAAACTTCTTCTCCTTGAACAAATCAATAAGTGGCTTGGTGTGCTAGGGATTCATATAGGATGAAGGTTGCAAGTCTCCAGACCACAGAATACTTCGCACGTATGCATGACTGGCTTGGGATGATTCCAGAGGAAGCGAAACAAACTTTCCCAAATTCATGGCGGCAACTTGCTTCAAATGCACGTGAACTAGAGGAAGTCACTTCTTATACCAAACATATGCTTCATGAGCTAGCATGAAGAAATTCTTTCAAAGTTTCCAACACTAGCTTAATGTTCAACATGAATCATGGATAAGATGAAAATATTGTCGATGGGCTCAACTACAGGTCATCCAGGTTTCCGTGAAGATGGAATTCCATAATTATGTGAACAAGGTGATAGCATTGGTCAGACCAAAAAGATATAACGGTGTATGCTCGAGGAAACAACCACGAGTAAGACAATATTATGAACATCGTTGGTTCTCATTTGACTTGACGATAGCCCACACTCAAATCAAGGTTTGGACAGGACGATAGATTCAACAACCGATCCCGAGGAACAATCGATGAAAATATCATCTTTCTTCAACACACACACACACACACACACACAAGGATATCCCTTTGGAATGAACTGAGCCGGACAAGCTTTCATCTTCCAACTCTCCAAGTTGTTGTTCAGCTTAACCAACTAGCTCAGGGTATCCAACACAGATTCTTGGAGAAGGGGTGGTTTACAAGAAACCAACTTGATCACGAGCTCAACATAACAGTCAAGGGGCAACCTGGTGATACTTCCGAGGAAATATTCAGAAAATCACGAACCACCGATATGTTTCTAAGCTCGGGAACAATCTTGCTTTTCAGAGCAAGACGATATGATCAAGAGAGCGAGGGACTGACACAATCCTAACTCATTGATCGAAGAGTGCACCAGGAAAAATGGACTAGGTAGCACCATCAATCTTAGGATGATGATTCAATAACCAACACGCTAAGAAAGAAATTATTGATTTCACACATCATGGTTCACTTGCCGACATTCCGGTTGGGACAACACGGGACCGGGGAATGAAAAATGATGGTAAGAAGTATCACTGCGTCAAGAATTCATGAGAGAGGGTGCAATTCTCATGACAATCCTGACATAAAGGGGGTAATACTCTAGGGTAGAACAGAGCAAAAGCTGGATTGGCATTTGATCTGTAGAACACAACTACTTTGACCCAATCCTGGATATGGATGAGGTACTGGAGTTTGTTTCTCCTAATCATTCTGAAATAGAATGGCTTAACGGACCATGAGAATAATAAACGTCGATAACACGGATGCACAATTACTCCTGACTATCAATTGATAGACGATGGTCGGAATATAAATGAAGAGGGACAACTCAAGAGGACATATATCTTTCGGAGTTGTGGATGCATAGATTAATATGTCGAACCAAGTTCAACAAGTTTCTTCCAGATAACCCATGCAGAAAGGTAGATCTGGCAGAATCACAATTATGAATGGAGAACTCCTCAAGAGTACTCTGATTGTGATATTTTGGTTCAAAAGAACTTCTGCCTCAATGGTTCATGGTATTTGGAAGAAGGAAATACCACGGACCTCAAGGACTGTCGCAAGGTTACTAATATCCTAAAGGAATGAGCAAACACTATCACAGGAGGTGACTAGAGTGAATCTCGGGTTCAAACCCAGGAATAGAATACCTACTAACTAAATGGCATCGCGGAATGCTTTCGAGAATGATGGCCAGAATCATCACACTGGGAATACAAAGCATTGCTAGATTACTAGGTGACTCCCTAAAACACCTACGGTCATAATAATAGCTCCAACATATATGTCGAGACAATAAATTACCTCAACGCACCGGTTAGTTTGCTTATTCTGACCACAAAGGACATCGGGAACAGAAAGAAAGGATTGCAAATGCATCGGATTATCTAGAAACCTGGGATGACTCGGACAGCATAACGGCTGTAAATGCTCAAAAATATTTGAGACATCCTGCAAAATGGTGGCATAACCACTCAACAACATCATATCAAAGTTCTGAGGCCGGCTATGACATATGGAAGTAGTAAGAACTGAACTGAGGCTTGAACTCAACAATCCTAGGCAACTACGATTTAGTAACACGTCATCCTGAGAGATAGAAGAGAAGCCTAGTTCTTAACCCCCGCAGAAAAGAAGAGGGTGACTCAGATCATAAGGCATAAGGTATAAGGAGTAAAAAGAGCCTTACGTTCCCTTCCACAATCAATTCCCCTACATAACTAAAGCATTTCTAGACACAACTTCGACCAGTATGGCTTGGTAATCCTACAAGCAGTCAGGCTCTAATACCAACGCTGTCAGGACCCCGATTCCAAAGTCACACCGATCTAGCATGTAACACTTCATATCACTTTGCGACCTCACGCACGGTATTCCCACGGGTGCCACCTTATCTGGCCCAGGACCGTTTGCGCCTTTTAGCTCACGTATATGATAATGTCGCTAGCATCCATATGATAGAGAACCCGGGCCGACATGGCTAGTCGTGAACCCAAAGCGGCACCAATCTATGGGGACAGGCATACATGAATCACATCGAGCATATCGGTCAGCAGCGTGTGAATCCGGGCTGTAGCACTGGGCTAATAGGACTCCGGGAACCCGGCCTGTAGCAGGCTAGGCAGGACTCTGGATGTCACCGCGTGACATTTCCCCGAAGGGACAGACACAGGAACGAAGTGAAACACATGCCGGCCAGTCAAGTGTCCTGAGTAGTAGTGTTGGGCTAGCAGGACTCCGGTGAACCGGGCTGTAGTGGACTACAATGGCTCATGGAAGCACCAGACTACATTTCCCCATAAGAGAGGCTGCCAAGGATAAACAACTAGATTTTCGGATCCCACACATACCAAGCATTTCAATCATACACACAATATGCTCGATATGTGTAAATACAACATGGCATCACAACATAACTCTACGACTCAAGTATTTATTCATTAGGCTCCGAGGAGCGAGAAATTCCAAACATGGGTCTCATGACCCAACAATCACAGCATACAAATCAAGCACATGCGGAAGCTTAACATGTTTGAGTACAGACATCTACAAATGGAAAAAGGCTAAGAAGCCTGACTATCTACCAGATCCTGCCGAGGGCACAAGATCGTAGCTGAGGTGTCAAGATAACATCGAAGTCCATGTGGAACTACTAGCGAGACTAAAGTCTCTCTCTGCAAAACATAAATTAAGCAAACGTGAGTACAAAGGTACTCAGCAAGACTTACATCGGAACTAGCTACATATGCATCGGTATCAACAAGGGGGGGGGTGGAGTTTAACTGCAGCAAGCCAGCTTTGACTCAGTGGCTAACCTGAACTACGATTGCAAGCAACTCTTTTGAGGTGGCGCACACGAGTCCACATATTCACCATTCAAATACACCACTATGGAACCGCTCCCGTCTCCCTACGAGAAGGCCATCCATAGCACTCACACTTATCTTGCGAGTTTTAGAGTATCCACTTTCACTTGTCTATGAACTATGCAAGTGATAGAGGCAAAGGTGTCCCGTCTTTCGATGAGATGATGGATATCGCTTTGGTGGCAGTCGACTTTGACGATCCGACTACGAACGTGCGAGGACGTCGCGCCTTAGCAATCGCTAAACCAACTCCGAGAGGTTATTGACCATGCCGGAGCACGATCAACCTGACCACGAGGGTTTGTTTCCTGCGAGCAAACAAAGAACAAGCAAGAAACTGAGATTGCAATCTGGATATTGCGAATATAAGATGAAAGCTTTATTGATCAAGGTGGGGTTCTATGACGCCTTTGTCTGGTCGTTGAACACAAACGAAGTACGCGAAGTTGCAGCTATGGCGAACTTTTAATCTAAACAAAACCCAAAGTCTAAACGGTGCCCTAAGGGCTGTATATATGGAGGAAGAGAGGGGGAATTTCGTGGCCCTTGGTGGAGGGGTCCAAAATCAACCCTATCTCCGGTTTCCCCACACACACGGACTCTAAAAATAGCCTATACTTATGTATTTCGAAATTACATGGGCCTGGCCCAATAAAAAGGTGACGCAGCACCTATAATAGCCTCGGGACGAAATTTATGAAGTGGCATCTTGTATATTTCGTCCAAGGCTTCATGCACCTATTATGGTGGCTTCAAAGTCCTAAAATCATCACTTGTAACTCCGTTCTTGTTCCCCTTGCGCATAGCATCATCTCCATGCTTGTTCTTGCTCCAATCTTCATCCTTCTCCAAGCTAGGCCCTTCATTTTTAAGCAAAACAAATGTATCCAATTTAGGCAGCATCATATTCTCATGAACATTAGAATCATTACCAAGAAACGAAAGTACCTGATAATTTAATTGGCGTGCGCGAGCTCTAGTACTTGGTCCCGTATATGTAGCAGTAGGGGCTGTGGGTGTAACAATGGTATTGATGTCCTCATCATCCTCCCCTTCTTGAAATGAAGTCGTCCTCGACGGAAGCTCATCTTCCTCACCCAAATAAGGCTTCAAATCTGCAATGTTAAAAGTGGGACTAACCCCAAAATCTGCAGGCAGCTCAAGTTTATATGCATTATCATTTATTTTCTCTAACACCTTAAAGGGACCATCAGCACGTGGCATTAGCTTTGATTTGCGCAAATCAGGAAATCTATCCTTACGCAAATGTAACCAAACAAGATCTCCAGGTGCAAACACAACATGTTTTCCACCCTTATCTCCAACAAGTTTATATTTAGCATTCATACGCTCAATGTTTTCCTTAGTTAACTCATGCATTTTTAAAATCAATTCAGCACGTTGTTTAGCATCAAAATTAACCTTCTCCGAAGATGGAAGAGGCAACAAATCAATAGGTGCACGAGGTAGGAAACCATACACAACTTCAAAAGGGCACATCTTAGTAGTAGAATGCAATGAACGATTATAAGCAAATTCAATATGAGGCAAGCATTCCTCCCACATTTTCTTATTATTCTTCAAAACAGCCCTAAGCATAGTAGACAACATTCTATTGACTACTTCAGTTTGTCCATCAGTTTGGGGGTGACAAGTAGTACTAAAAAGCAGTTTAGTCCCCAACTTAGCCCATAAACATCTCCAAAAGTGGCTAAGAAATTTAGTATCACGATCTAAAACAATAGTATTTGGCACACCATGCAAGCGAATAATTTCACGAAAGAACAAATCAGCAACATTAACAGCATCATCGCTTTTATGACATGGTATAAAGTGTGCCATTTTCGAGAATCTATCCACGAGAACAAATATGCTATCCCTCCCCTTCTTTGTTCGAGGTAAACCTAAAACAAAGTCCATAGATATATCCTCCCAAGGAACACTAGGTACAGGCAAAGGCATATATAAACCATGAGGATTGAGTCGTGACTTAGCTTTTTGACATGTAGTGCATCGAGCAATAAAACGCTCAACATCCCGTCTCATCTTTGGCCAAAAGAAATGTGTAGCAAGTACGTCCTCCGTCTTCTTCACGCCAAAATGTCCCATTAATCCTCCTCCATGCGCTTCCTGCAACAACAAAAGACGAACGGAGCTAGCTGGAATGCATAGCTTGTTAGCACGAAACACAAATCCATCGTTAACGACAAACTTGTTCCACATTCTTCCTTCTTTACAATTCTGCATTACATCTTTAAAATCAGCATCATGCACATATTGATCTTTGATGGTCTCCAAACCAAATATTTTGAAGTCAAGTTGTGAAAGCATAGTATAGCGACGAGACAATGCATCAGCAATAACATTTTGATAGAGGCAAAGGTGTCCCGTCTTTCGATGAGATGGTGGATTTCGCTTTGGTGGAAGTCGACTTTGACGATCCGACTACGAACGTGCGAGGACGTCGCGCCTTAGCAATCGCTAAACCAACTCCGAGAGGTTATTGACCACGCCGGAGCACGATCAACCTGACCACGAGGGTCTGTTTCCTGCGAGCAAACGAAGAACAAGCAAGAAACTAAGATTGCAATCTGGATATTGCGAATATAAGATGAAAGCTTTATTGATCAAGGTGGGGTTCTGTGACGCCTTTGTCTGGTCGTTGAACACAAACGAAGTACGCGAAGTTGCAGCTATGGCGAACTTTTAATCTAAACAAAACCCAAGGTCTAAACGATGCCCTAAGGGCTGTATATATGGAGGAAGAGGGGGTGGATTTCGTGGCCCTTGGTGGAGGGGTCCGAAATCAACCCTATCTCTTGTTTCCCCACACATACGGACTCTAAAAATAGCCTATACTTATGTATTTCGAAATTACATGGGCCTGGCCCAATAATAAGGTGACGCAGCACCTAAAATAGCCTCGGGACGAAATTTATGAAGTGGTATCTTGTATATTTCGTCCAAGGCTTCATGCACACATTATGGTGGCTTCAAAGTCCTGAAATCATCACTTGTAACTCCGTTCTTGTTCCCCTTGCGCATGCCATCATCTCCATGCTTGTTCTTGCTCCAATGTTCATCCTTCTCCAAGCTAGGCCCTTCATTTGTAAGCAAAACAAATGTATCCAATTTAGGCAGCATCATATTCTCATGAACATTAGAATCATTACCAAGAAATGAAAGTACCTGGTAATTTAGTTGGCGTGCGCGAGCTCTAGTAATTGGTCCAGTATGTATAGCAGCAGGGCCTGTGGGTGTAACAATGGTATTGATGTCCTCATCATCCTCCCCTTCTTGAAATGAAGTCGTCCTCGACGGAAACTCATCTTCCTCACCCAAATAAGGCTTCAAATCTGCAATGTTAAAAGTGGGACTAACCCCAAAATCTGCAGGCAGCTCAAGTTTATATGCATTATCATTTATTTTCTCTAACACCTTAAAGGGACCATCAGCACATGGCATTAGCTTTGATTTGCGCAAATCAGGAAATCTATCCTTACGCAAATGTAACCAAACAAGATCTCCAGGTGCAAACACAACATGTTTTCTACCCTTATCTCCAGCAAGTTTATATTTAGCATTCATACGCTCAATGTTTTCCTTAGTTAACTCATGCATTTTTAAAATCAATTCAGCATGTTGTTTAGCATCAAAATTAACCTTCTCCGAAGATGGAAGAAGCAACAAATCAATAGGTGCACGAGGTAGGAAACCATACACAACTTCAAAAGGGCACATCTTAGTAGTAGAATGCAATGAACGATTATAAGCAAATTCAATATGAGGCAAGCATTCCTCCCACATTTTCTTATTATTCTTCAAAACAGCCCTAAGCATAGTAGACAACATTCTATTGACTACTTCAGTTTGTCCATCAGTTTGGGGGTGACAAGTAGTACTAAAAAGCAGTTTAGTCCCCAACTTAGCCCATAAACATCTCCAAAAGTGGCTAAGAAATTTAGTATCACGATCTAAAACAATAGTATTTGGCACACCATGCAAGCGAATAATTTCACGAAAGAACAAATCAGCAACATTAACAGCATCATCGCTTTTATGACATGGTATAAAGTGTGCCATTTTTGAGAATCTATCCACGACAACAAATATGCTATCCCTCCCCTTCTTTGTTCGAGGTAAACCTAAAACAAAGTCCATAGATATATCCTCCCAAGGAACACTAGGTACAGGCAAAGGCATATATAAACCATGAGGATTGAGTCGTGACTTAGCTTTTTGACATGTAGTGCATCGAGCAATAAAACGCTCAACATCCCGTCTCATCTTTGGCCAAAAGAAATGTGTAGCAAGTACGTCCTCCGTCTTTTTCACGCCAAAGTGTCCCATTAATCCTCCTCCATGCGCCTCCTGCAACAACAAAAGACGAACGGAGCTAGCTCGAATGCATAGCTTGTTAGCATGAAACACAAATCCATCGTTAACGACAAACTTGTTCCACATTCTACCTTCTTTACAATTCTGCATTACATCTTTAAAATCAGCATCATGCACATATTGATCTTTGATGGTCTCCAAACCAAATATTTTGAAGTCAAGTTGTGAAAGCATAGTATAGCGACGAGACAATGCATCAGCAATAACATTTTCTTTTCCCTTCTTGTGTTTAATGACATAAGGGAAAGTCTCAATGAATTCGACCCATTTAGCATGTCTACGATTCAGTTTAGCTTGACTTTTAATATGTTTCAAAGATTCATGATCAGAATGTATAACAAATTCTTTGGGCCATAAATAATGTTGCCATGTTTCTAAAGTCCGAACAAGAGCATATAATTCTTTATCATAAGTAGAATAATTCAGACTAGGCCCACTCAATTTTTCAGAAAAGTATGCAACAGGTTTGCCATCTTGTAATAACACACCTCCTAATCCAATTCCACTAGCATCACATTCAAGCTCAAAAGTCTTATTAAAATCAGGAAGTTGGAGTAAAGGAGCATGTGTCAACTTATCTTTCAATATCGAGAAGGCTTCTTCCTGTGCGGTACCCCAAAGAAAAGACACATCTTTCTTTGTAAGCTCATTGAGAGGTGCAACAATGGTGCTGAAATCTCTCACAAAACGCCTATAGAATCCAGCGTGGCCAAGAAAACTCCTCACTTGTGTGACCGTTTTGGGCTGCGGCCAACTCTCAATAGCTTCAATCTTGGCTTTATCAACTTCAATTCCCTGTGGAGTAACAACATAGCCAAGAAAAGATACTCGGTCGGTGCAAAAGGTGCACTTCCCAAGGTTACCAAACAAACGTGCATCATGTAGAGCAATAAAAACAGCACGTAAATGTTCCAAATGTTCTTCCAAAGATCTGCTATAGATCAATATGTCATCAAAGTAAACTACCACAAATCGTCCAATGAAAGAACGTAAAACTTCGTTCATTAATCTCATGAAAGTACTAGGTGCATTAGTTAACCCAAAAGGCATGACTAACCACTCATATAATCCAAACTTAGTTTTAAATGTTGTTTTCCATTCATCTCCCAATATCATACGAGTTTGATGGTATCCACTACGCAAATCAACTTTGGAGAATATTGTAGAGCCACTCAATTCATCAAGCATATCATCTAGCCTAGGAATAGGATCACGATAACGAATAGTAATATTATTAATGCCTCTACAATCAACACACATACGTGATGTACCATCCTTTTTCGGCACTAGAATAATAGGAACAGCACAAGGACTAAGGGATTCGCGTATATAACCTTTGTCGAGAAGCTCTTGTACTTGACGCATAATCTCCTTCGTCTCCTCTGGATTGGTACGGTATGGTGCACGGTTTGGCAGTGAAGCACCGGGAATTAAGTCAATCTGATGCTCAATCCCTCAAATAGGCGGTAATCCCGGTGGCACGTCTTGTGGAAAGACGACAGCGAACTCCTGCAAAATGTTAGTGACAACAGGAGGCAAAGAGGAAGGCATGTCCTCGAATGAAAATAATGCCTCTTTGCACACAAAAGCATAGCAAATAGATTTGCTAAAATCTAGCTCATCAATATCAGATTTGGTGGCAAATAAACATGCACTTTTCAATTTAATTTCAGAAGCAACACTAGATGGTTTATTATTAGGCTTCATTTGTTGCTCAAATTCTTTTGCCACAATCTGATTTTCACTCTTATTCTTCTCCTGTTTTGCTTTATTAGCTCTATTAATATCATCTTTCAAAATGGAATCAGGAGTCATAGGAAGCAAAGTAATATTTTTATCCTTATGAACAAGAGTATAGTGATTGTTTCTACCATGATGTACAGAATTTTTATCAAATTGCCATGGTCTACCAAGTAATAAGGAACATGCTTGCATAGGTACCACATCACAATCAACATAATCAGCATATGTAGAGATACTAAAATGCACATGAACAGTACGTGTTACCTTAACCTTGCCGCTGTTGTTGAACCATTGGATGTAGTAAGGATGTGGATGTGGTCTTGTGGTGAGAGAAAGCTTCTCCACCATCTCCATGCTAGCCAAGTTGTTGCAGCTCCCTCCGTCTATGATGACGCGCACAGAACGTTCCTTCACAACTCCCTTGGTATGGAACAAATTGTGCCTCTGATTTTTCTCAGCTTGTGTGACCTGCACACTCGAAACACGTTGAGCAACTAAACATTCATACCTGTCAGCGTCTTCAGGAGCCATGTATTGTGTCTCATGATCAGAATCATCTCCACCATGTTCTTCACGTGTAATAAGAGCCAAAGTCTCCTCATCATAGTCACTAGCGGACTCATATCCACCATCCGCGGTAGCAATCATCACACGCGGAGATTTTCATTCTCTCGCATAATGACCTCCTCCCTTACAACGACGACAAATAATATCACTTGTATGCCCTGTTGATGCTATGGAAGAAGAAGAACGTTGTGCAGGCCCCGCGGGTGCGCTCTTGGCAGATAATGGTGGTTGTGCCTGTTTTCTTGTATCACGGCTAGAGGTGGCACCTGATGGAGGTGCTGGTGCAGTTGAAGTAGAAGATGCACGTGGTGTCCATGATGAAGGTCGGCATGCAGAAAAGTTAGTTCGCGCCAATGCTTGTCGATCCTGCACTTCACGTTCAGCTTTACAAGCAAGATGGAATAAACGAGTGATATTAGTATACTCCTTATAGTCCAGAATGGTCTGAATCTCTCTATTTAATCCACCCAGAAAACGTGCAAGCATAGCTTCATTCTCCTCAACAATACCACATCTAATCATGCCAGTTTGTAATTCCTGATAATATTCTTCTACAGAATTTTTTCCTTGTCTTAAGCGCTGTAATTTTTGAAGCAATTCACGTTGATAATATGGTGGAACCCAACGAGTACGCATAGCAGTTTTCAAAGCAACTCAAGTAGTTGGAATAGGATATAATCTACAATGTTCAGACCACCATACACATGCAAAACTAGTGAAAGCACAAACAGGAGCGGCAACCCGTCTCTCCTCGGGATATTGTAAACATGTAAATCGTTGTTCAGTTTCTAACTCCCAAGTAAGATATATATCAAGAACATATCTACCCTCAAAAGGTGGAATATTCAATTTTAGTTTAGGAAGATGGTCATGATCTCGTACCTGAGGGAAAGCCCTACCATTGTGATTATTTGCATGTGGACGACCTGGTGGTTGTGGTGCAGGTGGTTGCACGTAGTTCTGATTTTGAGCAACCTCATCCTCGTAATCTCCCACATAACCATCCTCCTCCGCATCAGCAGCAGGAGCCACAGAAGTATCAACAGCAGCACCAACAGTTTGGCCAAACGCAAGAGGAACACGGCTCGCTCGGCGGAGGTCTGTTTCGCGACGTGGAGGTAGTCGTTGTTGTTGTTGTTGGAGAGGTGCGTTAGGTGCAGCGGGTGGTGGTGGTGGAAGACGCGCGAGCAATTCATTAAACTTGTTATCGAGCTTTGTTTCGAACGTCTTCTCCATGCCATCTATCTCCTCCATGGCCTCTTCAAATCTGTTTAGCACATCTTGCACCTGTCCACTCATCATTTGCTGAAATTTATCATGCAAATCCTTATTCGTCATGTTCTCCCAGTCAGTCTCGTTGGCTTGTGATCCTGGCATGGTTAGCAGCAATAGAAACACACAAGAATATGATCCTACAGACTACTAACAAGAGGTGGTGGTGGGTGTCACAAATCCGTCAAGCAAATCTCAAATTCTTACCAGTTCTTACCCAGCAGCAGGCGGTGATCGGCAACCGTTGTAGTCAAAAACTCTCAAAGCTTGGATAGAGCGATTACCAGGGAGAGTCAACCGCACGACGTAGATGTATGTGGAGCTGGGAAGGCTTATAATATGGTAGCAAAAAGGGTCAGCAATAATCAATTCAGAGATGCAAAGTTGAATAAACGCTCAACGACGGTACTGTGCTGGTCCTAGGCTAGACTGTGCTAGAGACGCGAGCCTAGAACACCAACAAAATCACGGCGCAGCACGTAAACAAGGGAAAATCACACTCTGGAATTTTTTGTTTCGCTCTTTTTTTTGCGCTCTTTTTTTTTCTTTTGCGCTTCTTTTTTTTTGCGAAAAATCACTATAATGGTGAGTGTCTCAAAACTCTTCCTAGCTCAAACTGACAGGATGGGCACGAAATTTTTTCGACCAATTTTTTTTTGACTGCCCGGACCCAAAAACTGGAAATGGGTCAAAAAAACTTCCTATAATGGCACCTGTCTCAAAACACTCAGAAACACCTAAAAATAGGATAGCCAGAAAATTTTTCGAAAAATGCGTTTTCGAAAAATTTTGGGCCTAAACGGAGCGTGGTTTCCGGACTCTTTTTTTTTCGAAACCTACTCCGGCAAGGAAACACGAATCGGAATCTAGATGGATCTCGAAAACAAACCTAATATGACAAGAACTCGGATTGGTGGTGGATATATGTTGGTAGATGGCAGCGGTGGTGGTATATGGATACGAATTCGAAGCGGTGGCGGATAAGCGGTGGTGGTAGATGGCAGGGGCGATGATGATGGTGCGGCGGCGGCGTGACAAGTTATGACCAGAACTCGAAACTCTAAAAGACTAGACTCTAAGACCAGCAACTAGACACGACGATGCAACCGCAAATTCAACAAAGCAAAACCCTAAAAAGATTATGCAAAGGCTCAGATTGGTTCGGATATGATGAACTAACCCTAATTTTTTTGTGGCTTTTTCGTGGATTGTAGGTATGAAGAACAGACTCGATCTAAACTACGAAAAACTGTAAAATCTCACTGAACAACCTGGAAATCTGATACCACTTGATAGAGGCAAAGGTGTCCCGTCTTTCGATGAGATGACGGATATCGCTTTGGTGGCAGTCGACTTTGACGATCCGACTACGAACGTGCGAGGACGTCGCGCCTTAGCAATCGCTAAACCAACTCCGAGAGGTTATTGACCACGCCGGAGCACGATCAACCTGACCACGAGGGTCTGTTTCCTGCGAGCAAACGAAGAACAAGCAAGAAACTGAGATTGCAATCTGGATATTGCGAATATAAGATGAAAGCTTTATTCATCAAGGTGGGGTTCTGTGACGCCTTTGTCTGGTCGTTGAACACAAACGAAGTACGCGAAGTTGCAGCTATGGAGAACTTTTAATCTAAACAAAACCCAAAGTCTAAACGGTGCCCTAAGGGCTGTATATATGGAGGAAGAGAGGGGGAATTTCGTGGCCCTTGGTGGAGGGGTCCGAAATCAACCCTATCTCTG
The DNA here is from genome assembly GCF_002162155.2 of Triticum dicoccoides. Lineage (NCBI taxonomy): Eukaryota > Viridiplantae > Streptophyta > Magnoliopsida > Poales > Poaceae > Triticum > Triticum dicoccoides. The sequence goes on from NC_041380.1 coordinate 220,052,513, forward strand.
GTTTCCCCACACATACGGACTCTAAAAATAGCCTATACTTATGTATTTCGAAATTACATGGGCCTGGCCCAATAAAAAGGTGACGCAACACCTACAATAGCCTCGGGACGAAATTTATGAAGTGGCATCTTGTATATTTCGTCCAAGGCTTCATGCACCCATTATGGTGGCTTCAAAGTCCTAAAATCATCACTTGTAACTCCGTTCTTGTTCCCCTTGCGCATAGCATCATCTCCATGCTTGTTCTTGCTCCAATGTTCATCCTTCTCCAAGCTAGGCCCTTCATTTGTAAGCAAAACAAATGTATCCAATTTAGGCAGCATCATATTCTCATGAACATTAGAATCATTACCAAGAAACGAAAGTACCTGATAATTTAATTGGCGTGCGCGAGCTCTAGTAATTGGTCCCGTATATGTAGCAGTAGGGGCTGTGGGTGTAACAATGGTATTGATGTCCTCATCAGCAAGGGGTCCAAGTTTCCATATTCGAGGAATCCGGCTACTCGAATAGATAATGATAACCCTGCAGGGGTGTACTTCTTCACACACGCTCCCACCACTTACCGTCGTTTACACGACATGTACTCGGCAACCTTCAAGCGGAAGCCCAACGAGGGTGTCGGCCACGGCCTACCTAAACACTCAAGTCTCTAGTCCAGGTTTATCGCCTATCCAGGTTCCATCCGCAGGGAGTCCGGCCGAGGTTTCCACATACGGCCCCGAACGATGTGTACAGGGTTCCGAGACACCAAACAGAGGATAAGGGGTTCAGCTACCGCAGCATGTAACAGTTGAAACATTGTTGTCCTAATGCAGTAAAAGAGAGCAGGGGCGAGAGATTGGGATTGTATCGGAATGAACAAGGGGGTTTTGATTGCCTGACACTTCCGAAGATAGTATAGTTCTCCATCGGTGTCATCGAACTCATCATCGGAACCACGTCTATCGAGAGGGGACAAACACCGGCAACTGAGAAAGAACTCAATCAACACATGACGATATGCAACAATATGATGCATGCTATGACATGGCAATATGAATGTGTTTTGCACTAATGCATCTAGCAACAATTTAAATGAAGTCCATATGGACCAAGGGTTCATATGCAAATTCCATATTTAGCATTTAAAATGCCATTATCATGTTTTCACTTATACAGTGGGTATAAGTTGGTTGAACATGCATGAAAGTAGCATAAATGGATAGATTGGATTTTTCTGATAATTTTTCATATATAAATTATTTCATTTGGAGTTACGGTTGAATTTCTATGATTTTTTGAATTTTTGGGCATTTCTGAAAATAATAAATCATTTAAGATTTATTTAAATTCCAGAAAGGAATTATTGCGTCAGCATGACCTCACGGTGACGTCAGCAAGTCAACGGCTTGGTCTAGGTCAAACCTGACGTGTGGGGTTCACACGTTAGTGACACAATTAACTAACAAGGTTAATTAAAATTAAACTAAACCTAATCTAGTTTAGTTAAGGCCTGGGCCCACATGTCAGAGACTAACCTATCTAACTAAGTTCATTAATGCTAATTAATCTATTGCTTAATTAAGCAGGGGCCTGGCCCACACGTCAATGAGTCAGGGGGGAAGTCAACCCAGCCAACCGGGGTCAAAACACACTGGAGTTGACCCGCGGCTCGCCGCCGGCGAGGCCAGAGACGGCAGATGCATCGGGATTCGTCCTCCGGCGTCCAAAACAACGAACAAGGCCATCTACGGAACGAGGAGACTCGTTCGTGTTGAACTGTGCGAGCGGGAGGGGCAGGGGTGGAGCAAGCTCGCCGGACTCGAGCTCGTGGCGGCGGCCGGCGCTCGGGTGAACTCAGAATGGACACAGTAGGGCACGGCAGGAGCCAAGGGTGCGTGCCTTCGAATCGTGGGGCTGCACTGATTGCAGTGGTGAGCTCGGACGTGTGCTTGCACAGCCGTAGCCATGACGGCGTCATGGCCGGCGGTGAGGTGCTCTCGGCTCCGGTGGAAACGGTGGCTACACGGCGCAATCGATGCGGGGAGGAGGGGGGTTAGGGGCAGGAGCTCACAACGGTTGCAACGGGGGCGTCGGCGAGCTTGGGGAGGGGCTGGTGATGACGGGAGGTCGCCGGCGATCTTCGGCGGCAGAGGAGGAAGAAGACGAGGTAGCCGGCGATGCGGGGCGTCCGGCGTCGCGTGGCTCCTCGTTGATGATGAAGACCACCCTACGGTTCTCCTGGGCAGGTTGGCGTGGTGTGGGGAGCTCCACAGGCACGACTTAGGAAAGCGGCAGCGACGGCGGCGCTCGGGGAAGAGGGGGAGGGAGCCAGAGGAGGGGATGAGCATGGGGAGAGTGAGGGAGTGGGCTAGGGAGCTGCGTCACGTCTCGAGGGCGTGGGGGGAGGAGAGCTCGCCAGCGCGAAGCAAGAGCTGGCGCAGCCGGCGTCGTGCTCTGGTTCGCCTCTGCCTACTGGCAGAGGTAGAAGACGGTCATGCCCCTGTGGGCTGGGCCTCTACAGTGCTGGGCTGGGCCAGGGAGGTGAGCGGCAGGTTACTCTTCCCTCTTCTCTTTTTTTATTTCAGTTTTCTATTTCTTTTATTATGTTTTGAATTAGTAAACTGCTAATCCACTTTGTAAAATCCTGAAAATAATTGTGGGTAGTGTTTGGATTATTTCCAACAACCCAAAACTAGTTTCAGAGTTATTAGAGCACTTAAAAATATTTATAGGATTTAAATGCTCAAATTCAAATACGATATGAGTTAATTCAAAGATCCAGAATGTCCTGGAAATATATATTCATCATTTTTGGCAGAGGTTTTCACCTTTATCAAAAATCATGAACATTTTCAAAGGATATTTTGGGATCTCTGAAAATATTTTTACTGAGCCTAGTTAAATTCATTTGGTGCTAGGGTTTCAACAATCCCCATTTCAAGTTTCATGAAATTTAAACATGATTCATGGATGCAATGCCACTAGTTACACGCAAACTCTAGGGCTGTGACACAAAGCATGCAGCTGTGATGAAATGGGAGGCATGAACTGCATCAGATTCTTCAGCTCCGAAGAAAATGAAGCCACTGACAAGTTCCTATGACAATCCAATTGATGATGTTCCTGTCTCATCCATGTCATCAAAGGACCTTGTTCCTTTTGATCAAGAATACATGATCCCAAGCGGATCAGATGATGACATTCCTTCTGCTGCTTCGTCAGAGCAATTGGATGAAGAAATTGAAGTGGATGAAATCCCTTCAACCCCAATAATCTCATCGCCCATGCCTCAGTTCACTGCTGAAGAGGCCGACGTTGAAGAAATGAATGAAGAAGAATATGTGGACATTGGATGCACCACTCCAGTGTAGAATGGTGACTTTTGGGAAAGTCAGCACCCCAATTCTCCATTGTTCACTCCTCTGCAACAAATTCCTCAGTCCCCTGTAACCACTGAAGTTTAAATGGGATCTGAAGAACCTCATGCCACACTGTCTGTCCATGAAGAAATTCCAACCACTAGTGCTGAGGAAAATGTAAATGAAGAATTGAAGACCCAGGCTGCCACTGAAGAAGAACCTGAAAATCCTCAGCCTGTGGAACCTGAGAACGAGATCCCTGAGGTTGTGATGCAATTGACTAACACTCCTCACCCCAAGCCAAAGGATCCCTTCTCGAAGAAGCAAAAATTCAAGGCTGATGACTTCTTTGGTGAGCATGTATTCTTCACTAACTACAATCCTTATGACTCTGCTCGTCTAAGGAGGAAGCGTTTCTGGACTGCCAGCCAGGCCAACTTCTATTCTTCACTGCTTTTCAACAAGGACAAAATCTTCTACCATGAGCATATTCCTCACATGGACATGGAATTACTGCCTTGATTCTCTCCTGTCCTCACTGTGCTTCATGACGCAGGCCTCCTCAACTTTTGCTCTGATATTGTTGATTGGAATGAAGAGCTTATTCTTCAGTTCTACGCTACACTGCACATCACAGGTGATGCTGATGAAATCAACACTTGGGTATTGGACTGGATGGCCGATAATACTCATTATAAGGCACTGGCCTCTGAATTACTTCACGCCCTGCCCATCAGTCCACCCCTTGAAGGAGCTTGTTGCCTATATCAGGAGCCTGAACTCACTGGCCGTTACATGCAAGTGCTAATGAAGCCCCTGAAGCCCGGTCAAGCCCCAAGGACCAAATTCCTCATGAAGGAATTGCTATATGTGCCAAGAACAGTCTATCACATTCTGATGAGGACAATGAGTCCTATCAAAGGCCACGACTCATCTGATGAGGAAATTGTTGGCATCATGAAGAATCTGATTTTCAACATCATACATGGCATTCATGTCAATTACCATGATTTCTTCATGAGGACTCTGGCAAATGTTGCACTCTCTCCGTTTGAGTTGAAGCCTTGTGCTCCTTGGATTATGAGATTCCTCAGAACAAGCTCTTCACTCAACTACAAGGCTGGTTTTCAGAATCACCTCAGCTACCTGCCCCCGATTGAAGTCCTCAAGCAGACTTATTCCTCAGCTGATGAAAAGGGGAAGGCACCTGCTATCATTGATGAAGGCATTGGTCCATTGGATGGTCAGTTTTGCAAAGCTGCATCTTATTCCACCAATGATGACTCTGCCACTCATGATTCTGCTGCACCTGCATCCAAGCCAATTCCTCAAGCAACAGCTCCCAGGGTGATGATTGACCGTGAACTGCTTCTTAGTCTTCACCAGAAGGTGGATCGAAACCATAAATGGGTTAAGCGTCAGTTTGGTTCTCTTCTTCACAACATGACTGCCACACATAATGCAGTGAAGAAAAACCGTTACTACCTCCATGAAGTTTTTGGTCTCACCTGGGCTATCTTATCACATCTGTATGGTGAAGAAGATCTGAAGCAAATGGGTCTCAAGGAGGACTTTGACTGGTCTCCACCTCCACCGAAGAAATTCAAGAAGGTCAAAGTTCCTTCCTTGGTGGCCAGCTCATATTCTTCATCCCGCGACACCGACGAGTATGAAGACTTGGACTACACTGCGGCAGGCCCTACAACGACAAACGACCACAACAACGCAGGCGCTCCTCCATCAACTTGATATTCTTCAGGGGCATTAGTCCTCATCTCTTATCCTTTTGGTCATTCCATGACAAAGGGGGAGAAATTTGAGTTAATCTTCAAGCGGGTCTACCTATATGGGCGTTTTTTTCTAAGTTACAACTCTCGTTCTTTTGAAGACTTTGTTGGATCAAGTTGTAATCTTAAACTCTATGGTGGTCTGATACTTTTGCTGAGTTTTTCTGCATGCTTATTCCTCATTAATGTTAATGCACGCATGCTGAATTACATCAGTCACCATATTTCATCATGCATTTCAAATTCTTCATATTATATGTTAAATGCGTGTATGAATTACAAGATATAGGGGGAGATCTCCATGATTCTACTCTTCAAAGTGTGCATTGCTTCAAAAGCAAATTCCTCACTATGCACATCTTCAGGGGGAGTTCTCCTATATCTTGCAATCAAATTCCTCAACTTCAGTATTTACACCTCATATGTTTATCCCCATTGAAAGCTTAACCTATATTGTCATCAGTCACCAAAAAAGGGGAGATTGTAAGTGCATCTAGTGCCCCTTAGTGATTTTGGTGTATTGAAGACTTATAGGTTAAGGGACTGATGCGTTTGTGAGTGTACACAGGTCTATAAGTCTATGAGGAGTTTGATATTTATAGAGAAAGTCGACCCCTAAAAATGAAGTTCTTTGACTGAAGACTTTGGATTTCTGAAGACTTTCTAAAGAATTTGAAAGTGAAGAAATTGGTGTAATCCTGGAGACTTGGTATTCATTCGAGGAACATGAAGCGTGAAGACTTTTGTTTTCGTAGTTTCTTTTTCTCTTTCTTGAGTCATAGGAAACACCGTACTGTTAAAGGGGGTCGAGGAAATACTAAGGAAAAATGTCCAAGTGATGCTCAACTCAAATCCTACACCTACCAATCCCTTTGAGTGAAGCCATTGGAAATCTCATACACCTCAGTCAATTTCTTCAGTGACAGAGACGGAGTTCTTCTAGTCTCTGAGGAATTTGTTCTAACTAAGGAGTTAGGAATTCGCCAATGCGGATTGCATACACAGTGAGGAACATGATAGCCCTGAGGAATTTGATACCCAAAATTCCGACCGTTGTTGTGCTATGCGCCAGCTGTCCCAAAATATCTACCCACCTAACGGTCATATCATTGAAGGGCATTTATGTCTTATCATGTCGGGTTGCTCCCTAGGCTATAAATAGCCGCCCCCTACAACCACTAGCTGGTTGGCTACTCCAAGAGAAACTGACACTTGTCATTTGAGAGCATCCCATCCTCCGAGAACTTTGAGTGAAAATCATCAAGTGAGGAAAACCCGAACCCAAACACCTACAAACCCAAAGTGATTGAGCACACTGAAGAGATTGATCCTGCGTGGATCCGACGGTAGTTACCTTTGAAGACTGTGCATCTTCCAGACAGTTAGGCATCATGGTCTAGAGCATCCAAGAGGAAATTGTGGATCGCCAAGTGACCAAGTCTATGAAGGTTTGGAAGTCACCTGAAGACTTACCACGAGTGATTGGGCGAGGTCTGTTTAACCTTAGCTCAAGGGGAATACGGTGAGGACTAAGTGCCCTGAGCTGCGTGTTCAGAACTGGGTCTCCGGGACTGTGTGTCCTCAGGTTTAAATACCTAGCCGCCCTAACCAGACGTACAACTATCACAGCAGTTGGAACTGGTCTACCAAATCATTGTCTTCACCAAGCTACCTGGTTCCATTTCCTCAACCCTTCCATTTCCTCATTTCTGTGTTGTGTGCTTGTTAATATCTGTTTGAAGACTTTGGCTGAAGACTTTCTCTATTTCCTCAGCTCAATTTCTTCAGCCTGTTTGTCTTCATTCTGTTTATCCTGTGTTTACGCTTTATGTACTATGTGCTTGTTTTCATTTCATCATGAAGACCATGCTCTTGTTATGTTATGTTTACTTCTGAGTACTTATTCCGCTGCAAGTAGTTCTTCACCCAAGAATTTCCTCACCCTGAAATTCCTTAGTGAAGAATTCATAAAAATCGCCTATTCACCCCCCTCTCTAGTCGATATAACGCACTTTCAGTAGTACTTTGCTTTGAGGGCTAATAAACTCTTGCAATAATTACGTGAGTTCTTTATGACTAATGTGGTCCATGGATTATACGCTCTCTTACCTTTCCGCAATTTGCTAGCCTCTTTGGTACCGTGCATTTCCCCTTCTCACCTCGAGTTGTGGTGCAAACTTCGCCGGTGCATCCAAACCCTGTGATATGATACGCTATATCACACATATGTCTCCTTATATCTTCCTCAAAACAGCCACCATACCTACCAATTATGTCATTTCCATAGCCATTCCGAGATATATTGCCATGCAACTTCCACCGTTCCATTTTGTTATGACACATATCATCATTGTCATATTTCCTTGCATGATCATATAGTTGACATAGTATTTGTGGCTCTGCGACCGTTCATATTTTTTATACATGTTACGCTAGATCATTGCACGTCCTGGTACACCACCGGAGGCATTCATATAGAGTCATATTTTTGTTCTAGTGTCGAGTTGTAATTTTCTTTTGAGTTGTAAGTAAATAGAAGTGTGATGATCATATTCATTATTAGAGCATTGTACCATGTGAGGATTAAATAAAAAATAAAAAAAAGGCCAATTGAGCCCAAGAAAAAGAGAGGCCAAAGTACCCAACAAAAACAAAAACAAAAAATGAGAGAAAAAGAGAGAAGGGACAATGTTATTATCCTTTTACACACTTGTGCTTCAAAGTAGCGCCATGTTCTTCATGATAGAGAGTCTCCTATTTTGTCACTTTCATATATTACTAGTGGGAATTTTTAGTTATAGAACTTGGCTTGTATATTCCAATGATGGGCTTCCTCAAATGCCAAAGGTCTTCATGAGCAAGAAGTTGGATGCACACCCACTTAGTTTTCTTTTCAGCTTTCATACACTTATAGCTCTAGTGCATTTGCATGGCAATCCCTACTCCTTACATTGATATCAATTGATGGGCATCTCCATAGCCCGTTGATCAGCCTCGTCAATGTGAGACTTTCTTCTTTTTTGTCATCTCCACACAACCTCCAACATCATATTCTATTCCACCCATAGTGCTATATCCATGGATTGCACTCATATATTGCGTGAGAGTTGAAAAGATTGAAGCGTGTTAAAAAGTATGAACCAATTGCTCGGCTTTTCATCGGGGTTGTGCATGATAAATACTTTGTGTTAAGAAGATGGAGCATGACAAGACTATATGATTTTGTAGGGATAACTTTCTTTAGCCATGATATTTTGAAAAGACATGATTGCTTTTTAGTATGCCTAAGGTATTATTGTTTTTATGTAGATATTAAACTTTTGTTTTGAATCTTATGGATCTGAATATTCATGCCACATAAAGAAAGATTACATGATAAACATGTTAGTTAGCATTCCACATCAAAAAATCTGTTTTTATCATTTACCTACTCGAGCACGAGCAGGAATTAAGCTTGGGCATGCTTGATATGTCTCCAACGTATCTGTAATATTTTATTGTTCCATGCTATTATATTATCAATCTCGGATGTTTTATATGCATTATTATGCTATTTTATATCATTTTTGGGACTAACTTATTAACATAGTGCCCAGTGCCAGTTGTTGTTTTTCCCTTGTTTTTGTCTTTACATAAAATCAATACCAAACGGAGTCCAAATGGAATGAAAGTTTTTGACAATTTTGTTTGGACCACAAGACACCCTGGAAGCTTAGGGAGGAGGCTAAAAGGGCCATGAGATGGCCACAAGCTCAGGGGCACGCCCCCCAAGCTTGTGGACACCTCGTGGAACTTCTAATCCTAATTCTTCTTCTATAAATACCCAAATATTCCCCGTAGACCAGAGGGCACACCAAAAATACTTTTCCGCCGCCGCAAGTTTCTGACTTCATGAGATCCCATTTGGGGACCTTTTTCGGTACTCTGCCGGAGGGGGATTCGATCACGGAGGGCTTCTACATAAACCTTGCTGCCCTTCCGATGATGTGTGAGTAGTTTAGCACAGACCTACTGGTCGATAACTAGTAGCTAGATGGCTTCTTCTCTCTCTTTGATCTTCAATACAATGTTCTCCTCAATGTTCTTAGAGATCTATTCGATGTATTCTTCTTTTGCAGTATGTTTCTTGAGATCCAATGAATTGTGGGTCTATGATTAGATTATCTATGAATATTATTTGAGTCTTCTATGAACTCTTTTATGCATGATTTATATAGCTTTGTATTTCTCTCTGATCTATTGATTTGGTTTGGCCAACTAGATTGTTTTTTCTTGCAATGGGAGAGGTGCTTTGTAATGGGTTCAATCTTGCGGTGCTCAATCCCAGTGATAGAAGGGAACAAGACACACATTTGTATTATAGACATTAAGGATAAAAGGATGGGGTTTATTCATATTAATTGGGTTTACTTTGTCTAAATTATGTCATCTTGCTTAAGGCGTTACTCCGTTCTTTATGAACTTAATACTCTTGATGCATGTTGGATAGCGGTCGATGTGTTGAGTAATAGTAGTAGATGTAGGCAGGAGTCGGTCTATTTGTCTCGGACATGATGCATATTTACATGATGATTGCCTTGAATATCATCATAACTATGTGTTGTTCTATCAATTGCCCAATAGTAATTTGTTTACCCACTATATGCTAGCCTCCAGTGAAAACTGTGGCCCCCAGGTCTACCTTTATCATATATATTAAAATCTAAAATACCTTGCTGCAATTTATTTACCTTATTTTATTTTATTTTTGTTTATCTATCTATCACTATGAGATTTGATCCTTGCAATTAACCTTCAAGGGATTAACAACCCCTTGTTTGGGTTGGGTGCAAGTATTTATTATTTTGTGTGAATCTGTTGTTCACAAGGTCATGCGTGGTTCTCCTACTGGATTGATAACCTTGGTTCTTAACTGAGGGAAATACTTATCTCTACTATACTGCATCATCCTCTCCTCTTCGTGGAAATCCCAACGCAGATCACAAGTAGCAGCACCTCATAAGTTGTTTGAGCTCTCCTTCGGGCACAAAGAAGCTAATATCTAGGGTAAATCGTGTTAACATTTTAGCGAGATTGTAGTCCGGATCTCTGGATATTTAAGAAACGGTGTTCGGCCAGAAAACAAGAACGCAAAACAGAGAAGAAAACATAGAGAGATCCAATCTCGTGGGGATCCCACCCCTCACGGGCCATGGCGGCCAAGGACCAGAGGGGGAATCCTTCTCCCATCTAGGAGGAAGGCCAAGCAAGAAGAAATAGGAGGGCCTCTCCCCGTCTCTCCTGGTGGCGCCGAAGCGCCGTTGTCGAAATCAAGGCTCCGCAGACCCTTGAGAGGTTTGAACACTAGGTTGCGTACGAAGAACTCCTTCTCCCTGACCTGTCGGCCCAACGATCCCACAGCCTAGCTCGACGAACCCAAGGGACGAGAGACACAGCAGTTTATCCTGGTTCGGGACGCCTTGCGGTGTAATATCCTAGTCCAGCTTTGTGGTGGATTGCCTCGAGGGGCTGAGGATGAGCTAGTACAGTGGTTGAACAGCCTCAGGAGGTGAGGTGTTCATGTGCTCGATGAGCTCGATGAGCTGGTGAGTTGGTCAGGGTGGAACGGATCCGATCTCTCTCTCAATCTGGCACGATCTCTCGATGCCTGCTATGGTAGTGGCTAAGTCCTATTTATAGTGTCCTTGGTCCTCTTCCCAAATGTAGGTGGGAAGGGATCCCACAGCGGCCAAAATCAAAGGGGGACAACTAGTACAAGTTATCCTGACAAAAGTATTCTTCGCCTGCAAAGACTCTGGTGGTGACGCTATAGTGGGCTCCGCGATGACCTCCGTCCTGGCGTCCTGGCGGTCTTGGTCTTGTTGCACCAATACTCTTGATGCTGTGGGCGGCGATGCCTCCACGCACGTGGATCCAGTTCCCGCAGTTCTTCGCCGAAGAGATGCCGCCGAGGGGGGCGCTCGAGCTATGGCTGCAGCATGCTGGGTGCTGTAGTCTAGCTAAGGGAGCGGAGGTTGAGGTCGTCTCCCCTGGCAAGATCTTCATGACTCGGGGATGGGGCGAGGTTGCCCACGCCTGCCGCGCGGAGGGGGCCCTTGCCATCCATTTCAAGTATGACGGCACCTCCACATTGTTCTTCAAGGTCTTCGACGAGGAAGGCCGCCGCCCGGAGTGTTGCCCTGAAGGAGACCGTCAGCAGGGCGCGGCGACGGGCGTAGTGCCTGCAGTGGGTCCTGCCGATGGCTCCTCCAGCAACAGCGACGACTCCTGGGAGTCCAGCGACTCTCTTGAGCCTAGCGAGTCTCCAGAGTCGAGCGACAACAGCTATATGCCCCCGAGCTCCCGCCGTGCCCGGAGTGCCACGACGACCTCCGCTCGGCGGCAACGGTGATCTGGATGGGGTTGGCGCCGGCCTCACGTGGCCCACTGTTGATGATGGCATCAGCGGCAGTGCCCGTAGTCGGGGCCTCTTGAGGTTGTTCTTGTTTTGTTCCCTGCGAGGAATCGAAACGAACCCCGAGGGGGTATGTAAAGAACCTGTAATGCTTTTGTTCCGTCGCTTATTACTCTTAACATGAGATTGTGGCTGCGTGTCTCGCTCAAGCATTACTCCCCCTTTTCATTCTTACGGTAGCTTTAGTGCTCTATGCCGTCAGGTCCCAGTCCCCAGGCAGGCTCCAGCCGTCGCTGGTATGCCAGGTCGCGATGTCATGGTTAAGGCCAGGAGGTGAGCAGCCCAAGGTCCGGTAAGACCTCCCGAGGCGCGATGCTCAGGAGGTCCCCCTTGGCGTGCAAGCAGCTCCCTGGAAGCCGAAAAGGAAAGCAGCACGACTGAAGTGAGTTTACGAGAGCGGAGGGCTTCAGACAAAGGGATTCTCTTTATCACGCATGGGTGACTTATCTTTTGGCAACCCTGTGGTGATCCCTTGCACAACACCCGGCTTGCGCTTCAGCGGCGATGCTACTAGGTAAGGCTGTGCCGGTCTCCCCTTTCCCCGCTCATCTGAATGCTCTACGTCTTTGGGTCCCGACCCTCAAGCGAGGCTCAGCTGCTGCTGGTATGCCAGGTCGCGATGCCGTGGTCAAGGCCAGGGGATGAGGGCTGGAGATTCAGTAAGAGCTCCTGAGGCGCGATGCTCAGGAGTCCCCCCTTTAACGCACAAGTGAATCGCGTAGGAAAAGGGGCGGCCGACGAGGCCGCCTATAGTTGAGCTCCGGAGATTCCCGTGGGTTAGTTCAAGGGAAGAGCATAACTCATAATCACGTTCGCTGTCCTGCCACTGTTCTTTCTGCAAGAAGATGAAGGCACTGAGGATCTGATGAGGTGACATGCGTGGAGCGGGCCACGAGCCAGAGCTCGATCGCACAGGTTTATCAGTGTTGCAGGGACGGAACCGAGCACAACCACCGTGCCAGCATGTGAAACCCCTGTCGCGGGATGAGCGAGAGGCCAGTCAGCAACGCGGGGAGCCGCGAAGGGTGCCAAGCAGGTAGGTGATAACATAAATCATCTTATGGGAGAAGATAAAGCTAGTCCAGATAGATGCAAGAATGATACATGCTGCAGGGACGGACCCTACGCGGCCTGGGGATGATGCAGCCCAAGGGGCGCCCCCAACAAGGTAAACAAAGATGCAAAAGGATACACACCGCAGGGGCAGGCCCATGCGACTTGTGGATAATGCAGCCCGAGGGGCGTCCCCAACTGAATAAACTGGAAAATGTCACCTAGTGTTGTTGCTGAAGAGATGTTGAAGTAGCTGAAGATGCGCCCTAAAGAGGTTGCCCCTCACGAGTCGCCTTGTTCTTGAACCTCTGGAGGCTCGGGAGGCTTGGGAGGTTCGCTAAGAACCGTCACTACCTCCGCCAGGACCGCGTGGTACCTGGCCTCCTGAGCAGCCACGATGCTTCGCAGGCGACGCTGGAAGGCGCCAGCCACGTTCGACAAGCCAAAAGGTATGCGAACGTAGCTGTGAGGTGGGCCCTCACACTGACCAGCGCGCGAAGGCCAGAAGCGCTCCTGAGATACGGCTCTGTTGAGCCCGGGGATGTTGACGCAGACGTGTAGCTCATTGTCCTCGCCAGGACAAGGGGTTGCGCCAGGTGGTAGGCAATGGTTGCCACGCATGGCTCTCGCCTCTTGAAGCTCGTTGGTCGTCTTGGTGATGAACTCCAGAGCGCCTAGCATCCTGTGCCTTGTGCCCTTGTGAGGGAAGCGTGCAGTGAAGCATGCCTCCACGTGGTGCCTGAGCGCCTCCCTCATGATGTTGGCTAAGTCAGAGGCCCTCCATAAGAGAGCCCTCGAGCCCAGCCTGAGGAGGGCGCTGGGCGTGCCTTCCTATGCAAGAGAGGGAGGCGCCCCATCCGGGGCGCTGATCCTGGGGCGGTGCCGCTAGAGACACCGCTCTCCTGAGGCTCTTGGCGGAGTAGATGCTTCTTCTTCTTGGGGACAGCCTCAAGAGGGCAGATGGTGCCTTCGTTGTCCGGGTCTTCAATTCTCATGGCCTGATAGGCGCGCTCAAGGGAGCACACCGCGTCCTTCTCCTCGCAGGCGATCGTGATAATGTCATGGTTCCCTGGCATCTTGAGGACATTGTAGCCATGGTGGGTCACTGCCATGAACTTGTCCAGGACCAGATACCCATGGATGGCGTTATACGGGAGGCGGATGTGCGCGACGTCAAAGTCGATGAGCTCGGTGCGGTAGTTGTCGCGCTAGCTGAAGGTGACAGGGAGGCGGATCTGCCCTATCGGGGTGGTGGAGCCATCGGTCACTCCTGAGAAGGGCTTGGTGGTCTGCAGCTAATCATACGGCACTTGAAGGCGGTCAAACGTCTTGATGGAGAGAACATTGAGCCCTGCGCCACCATCGATGACGGTCTTGGTGACAAGGACATTGCTGATGACGGGCGAGCAGAGCATTGGGAGAGCGACGACAGTTGCCGTGCACTTGAGCTGGTCGGATGAGCTGAAGGTGAAGGTGCACTTGGACCACCTGAACGAATGTGTGGCCTCGAGCCTGGGGAGGGCCGCGTTCACCTCATGCATGAACTTCTTGAAGATGCGGTGGGAGGCTAGGGCCTGAGCGCCACCCAAGATGCAGGCGATGGCGCGAGGCTCCTGGAAGACCCCAACCCCCTCGTCCTGGTGGTGGTCATCGTTTCTTCTCGGTGGTGGTGGCAGCGGAGGGAGGCCGGCATTGCCATGAGGATGGTCCTCATGAGGATGGTCTCTCCAGGCGCCGTCGCGAGGCTGGCCTTGCCAGCGATCCTCACGAGGCTAGTCACGCCACTCCTGGCGGGGGCCGCGGTCATCCCAATGTCCTCTGCTTCTGCCTCCTCCGCGGCCGTAGCCTCGGTCATTGCGCTCGGGGCGTCGACTAAGGCGTCCAGCACGGATGGTCCTAATCTCCTAACAGTCATTGGTGTTGTGGTTGTGTACGTTGTGGAAGACGCATAATGGACGGCTACCCTTGGATGGCTCTGGGTGGTCACAGCCGCACTTCATCTCTGGTTCGGCCGCGAGCACGGCAGCCCCCTTGCGCTTCACGTCCTTGGTCTTGGCCTTCTTGTCTTCTGGGTCGGCAGGTGGGAGCTCGAGGAGGGAGAGGCACCCCTCCTCAGCTCTCGCGCATTTGGTAGCCATGTTGAACATCTCTAGAGTCATGCATAGGTCCTTGTGGATGGCGAGCTCCTCCTTCATCTTGACATCGCGGACGCCATCGGAGAACACCGAGGTGATGGCTTTGTCAGAAACCTTGGGGATCTTGAGGCAAACACTGTTGAAGCATTGGATGTACTTCTGCAGGGTCTCCCCGGGCTGTTTCCTCATGCGCCGCAGGTCACCCGTGGCAGGCGGGCGGTCGCGAGTGCCCTGGAAGTTGGCGACGAAACGCTCACGCATCTCACCCCAGGAGGAGATCGATCCCGCGGGAAGATTCAGGAGCCATGAACGCGCGCCATCCTTGAGGGCCATGGGAAACCAGATCACCATGACCTTTTCGTCGCCGTTGGCCGCCTCGATGCTCAGCTCGTAGAGCTGCAGGAACACCGTAGGGTCGGGAGTGCTATCGTAGCATGGAGGCAGGTCAGGCTTGAACTTGCCTGGCCAGATGACGCTACATAGCTCAGGGGTGAAGGCGCGGCAGCCCGCTGTGGTCATCGGAGCCCATCATGGAGGTCGGGCCTGATCTTGGTGCTCGCGCACCACCACTTGAGGCGGCGTGCGGTCTTGATGTGGCGGTGGAGGGAGAGCTGGAGCACCTTCTTGCGGCCATTGGACCTCCCGGCAGCTTTCTTCTTTGTGTGCGGGCACCCGTCGTGGAGGGTCACGTCGTGCGGCCACGCGTCTTGGACCGACGGGGACGTCCTGACGAGGAGGTGGCAAAGGTGCTCTATGGGCTACGTCGCCCGCAGCAGGCGGTGGACGAGGCAGCGAGAGGGACGGTGCAGGCGAGCCCCTAGCCGCGCTGACCAGCTCGGCGATGCAGTCCAGCCAGTCTTCGTAGAGGTCGTCGACCGGGCGATAGCGCAGGAGCTCATGCGCCATGAGCAACGCAGCCTGCGCGTTCGCGGGGCCGTGGCGAGCATGGGATGACGAGCCGGCCGGAGTCAGCGACGGGGTGGCGGTGCGTCCGTCCCGCTGCACGGAGGGATGCTGCGACGAAGCTTGCTGCTCGTGCCCCGCCAGGCCGGTGACGGCGTTTGGTAGCTGGTGATGGAGAACGATGGGGTGGCCCGTCGACGGGCGCCGTCTAGGCAACACGCGCAGCGAGAGTGGCCTGACGCTCAGCGTGGGCTCGGCGAGCATCTGCCATGGGGACGGTGGAGCGGCGGCGAGTTGATCGACGGAAGAGAACCTTCGACGCACCCCTACCTGGCGCGCCAAATGTCGGATTCAGGGCTCCACAGACGCTTGAGAGGTTCAAACACTAGGGTGCGTATGAAGAACTCCTTCTCCCCGACCTGCCGGCCCAACGATCCCACAGCCTAGCTCGACGATCCCAAGAGACAAGAGACACAACAGTTTATCCTGGTTCGGGCCACCTTGCAGTGTAATACCCTACTCCAGCTTTGTGGTGGATTGCCTCGAGGGGCTGAGGATGAACTAGTATAGTGGTTGAACAGCCTTAAGAGGTGAGGTGTTCTTGTGCTCGATGAGCTGGTGAGTTGGTCAGGGTGGAATGGATGTGATCTCTCTCTCTGGCTCGATCTCTCGAAGCCTCCTACGGTAGTGGCTAAGTCCTATTTATAGTGGCCTTGGTCCTCTTCCCAAATGTAGGCGGGAAGGGATCCCACAACGGCTAATTCAAAGGGGGACAACTAGTACAAGTTATCCTGACAAAATTAGTCTTCGCCTGGAAAGACTCTGGTGGTAACGCTATAGTGGGCTCCATGATGACCTCCGTCCTGTCGTCCTGGCGGTCTTGGTCTTGTTGCACCTATATGGAAACCTTTGCTTGATTCCTCGGGACTCTGCGCCTGCGCTTGCCCCCTTGGCACCAAAGGGAAAACTGGTACGCTGCGCTCACTGGCGCCCGCCTGGCCTTGGTCATCATGGCTCACGTCATGTTAACCTCGCGAAGTGCATCCTGCATTGATATCTCCGCTCCTCGGGAGCCAACCTAGTGGGGTTGTGTAATGCCCCAAGACTGTTGCGCCAAGTGTCTTCCAGTTATTCATTGTTGTTGCCTTGTCATTCGCTTGCGTGTTGCATCTTGCCATGTCGTCATGTGCATTGCATCATCATGTTTTCAAAACTTGCAGCCGTCCCGGCCTCCCCGTTCCTTCTGTTGTCCGTTCTGAGCCCAGGCACACTCGCACGCGCCCGCGGCATGTCCGAAATATTATTTTATAAGTGGCCAGAAAATGTTCTCAGAATGGGTTGAAAGTTAGCATGTGGTATTGTTATGTTGTTAGTAGGTCGCCTGCCAAGTTTCATCGCATTGGAAGTTCATTTGACGCCCCAACGATTAACTATAGCGGCAATATAGTCGGTCAAACGTCGGACGTTTTCGGTCTCCGAAAACTGTTGCCAGGTTTTCCCTCTCTTTCCTCCCTAGACCGTCTACACAGTCCACTACCTACCGCCAGGCCCAACCTAAGCTCTCTTGTCAGCCCACGGACCTCCTCGTGCGCGCGTCCGAAAGATGTCCCGGACCTGACCCGGGCAGTCGTCACCGTTGGATTCGGATCATCCCCAAACATCTACAAAACATCTCTCTTTTTCTTTTTGGACTCCCTAGCCTATCTTTTCTCGGCCGTTCGATTTCGATCAAAGGATCAGATTAGTCCCTAACCAAAAACTCTTTTGCTATAAATAGTGTGCAACCCTAGTTTCTAGGGGAGATGTCCCATCCAATCCCTCCGCCGCCGCCTCTCCACCAAATCCCCTGCGGGATCCTCTTCGCACCAACCAGCAACCACCGAAACTTCCAAATCCATCAATCCCCGCCTCTCCTCGAATTCCAGCCACATCCCCGCTCGATCTCGTCGGGATCGAAGCCACCAGCACGCTCGCCGACCACCGCGGCGACTAGGCCAGTTCTGTTGCTTCGTTCCTTCCTTTTTCTCCCGTGCTTCTCCCTCGTCTCACTTCTCTGTCTCTCTCACCCCGTTCAAGCAGGAAGCAGCCAACGCCATGGACGTCGTGCCCTCGAGAAGCAGCAGTCCCAAGCGTCGCCCAACCCCGCCTCCACCTCATTCTCGTCGGAGCTAGCCCCACCGCGCCGCCCTGCGTCAGCCGCCGGAGCGTCGTCCGCCCCCGGTGAACCTGGACCTCCTCCGGAGCCACGGCGCCTCCCTGCCGTTCCCGACCTCGACTCCCTCTCGTCTCTCTCTCTATAGGGACCCGCCATGGCCAACCTCTCCTTCAAGTCATGTCCAGCGCCCGGATCCAGTGCCCTCGGCTTCCCCACGCATGGATCCCCATCCCCGACCTCTTCTGCTGCATCTGGCGTCCCATCGTCGTCTTCCTCCCGCGCCTCACGCCGGAGCCTGCTTCCACCCGAGCGGCTGCGTCATCCTCTGCCTCGACCCCACCTGGACTCCCCTCTGCCAGCCTTCAACACTGTCCAGGACCCGGATCCGCCCCTTCGCCCCGCTCGATGGAGCTCTGCTCCCAGCCACCGCAGCCCTGCTCGCCTCCTCTGCGTCGCCCTTGCACGAGGAGGACGACCGAGCGCCAAGTCCCGCTCGCCGTGCCCGTTGACTTCGTCGCCCCACGCGTGGGCCACGAGGGTGCCAAGGCCCAGCTCCGCACGCGCCTTGCCAGCCCATCTCCACCGAGGTCGCGCCTGGCCCAGCTCTAGGTTGAAGTGCCCGCGTGGGCCACAGGCAGGCCGGCCCAGCGCGCCCTCCTGCTATACCTCTCCATAGTTCTAGGCAAGGCCCATGGTGAGAACAGATCCAGCCCGACACGTTTTTTCCCAGTTTTGGACGAATTTCGTAATTATTTAGAGAACGCCTGTTTTATAATTTGGCCCCTAAGCTTCATGCATTTAATAACTCACAAACTGTGCATCGGATTAAAAAGATTAATATATGTAAAATGCTTAGTTTTTCATCTAGTTTCATAATATGTCATTTTCATCCATGTTTAAAATGATGTTTGCATTTAATTTGCATATTGCCATGCTAAAATGATTTATTTCATAACTTAATAACCGTAGCTCCAAATTTAATAAACTTTATATGTAAATGGGGTAGAAAAATGCCTAGTTTAACATGGTGTACTTGCTTTGCATGTTTAACAACTCTAAAATATGGTTTAGGGCAGAACAGTACCAAATCTAATATATGCTCATGAGGATTTTTCCGGACTTGTTGTTTGTTGCTTCCGACCTCATTTAAACTTGCCTAGATAGATAGTTTTCTTATGCTTCACCTCTTGCCATGCTAACCAACATTTAATATTGATGAGTACATAACCAAGAGCGAACTAAATAAAAGAATGTGGTGGTTTGTCAATATGCATCTCATTGCATATTGAGCTCCACTTAACTTGTAGTTTTGTTTGTGCACTTTGCCATGCCATGCCTCATTAAACCGGACATGTGTCATACTTGGTTGTGCATCATGCCATGCTTATGTGATGGTTGTTTACTATGTTGTTTGCTTCTTTCTAGTGTTGCTTCTTCGGGTTAGTTTCAATAACATCGCATTTGTGAGGATCCTTTCGACTACGACCGTTTGTCTTCTTCATGGACTCGTTATTCTTCCTTGCGGGATCTCAGGCAAGATGACCATACCCTCGAAATCACTTCTATCTTTGCTTGCTAGTTGTTTGCTCTATTGCTATGCTGCGATACCTACCACTTGCTATATCATGTCTCCTATTTTGCCATGTCAAGCCTCTAACCCATCTTCCTAGCAAATCATTGTTTGACTATGTTACCGCTTTGCTCAGCCCCTCTTATAGCGTTGCTAGTTGCAGGTGAAGTTGAATCTGGTTCCTTGTTGGAACATGGATATGTTGGGATATCACGATATCTATTATTTTAATTAATGCATATATACACTTGGTAAAGGGTGGAAGGCTCGGCCTTATGCCTGGTGTTTTGTTCCACTCTTGCCGCCCTAGTTTCTGTCATACCGGTGTTATGTTCCTTGATTTTGCGTCCCTTACGCGGTTGGGTGTTATGGGAACCCCTTGACAGTTCGCTTTGAATAAAACTTCTCCAGCAAGGCCCAACCTTGGTTTTACATTTGCCTAACAACCTAGACCTTTCCCTTGGGAGTAATTAACCCGAGGGTCATCTTTATTTTAACCCCCCCCCGGGCCAGTGCTTCTCTAAGTGTTGGTCCGAACTAGAGCACCGTGCGGGGCCGTCCCTTGGTAACTTGGGTTATGTTGGTACCTGTACGCTTAGCTTGTCCGGTGTTGCCCTGAGAATGAGATATGTGCAGCTCCTATTGGGATGTCGGCACATCGGGCGGTCTTGCTGGTCTTGTTTTACCATTGTCGAAATGTCTTGTAACTGAGATTCCGAGACTGATGGAGTCTTCTTGGGAGAAGGAATATCATTCGTTGACCGTGAGAGCTTGTGATGGGCTAAGTTGGGACACCCCTGCAGGGTTTGAACTTTAGAAAATCGTGCCCGTGGTTATGGGCATATGGGAATTTGTTAATGTCCGGTTGTAGAGAACTTGACCCTTGACTTAATTAAAATGCATCAACTGTGTGTGTAGCCATGATGGTCTCTTTCCAGTGGAGTCCGGGAAGTGAACACGGCTCTTGTGTTATGCTTGAACGTAAGTAGTTTCAGGATCATTTCTTGATCACTTCTAGTTCACGACCATTGTGTCGCTTCTCTTCTCGCTCTTATTTGTGTATGTTAGCCACCATATATGCTTAGTGCTTGCTGCAACTCCACCTTACCACCCTTTCCTACCCATAAGCTTAAATAGTCTTGATCTCGCGGGTGTGAGATTGCTGAGTCCTCGTGACTCACAGATACTTCCAAATAGTTGTAGGTGCCGATGATACCAGTGCAGGTGACGCAACCCAGCTCAAGAGGGAGCTCCATGAAGATCTTGATAGTTGTTTTGTTTCGTTTCCTGTTGATCAGTAGTGGAGCCCAGTTGGGACGATCTGGGATCTAGCAGTTGGGGTTGTCTTCTTTTATTTTGGTTCTGTAGCCGGACCTTGATTGTATTCTGGTTGATGTATGTTTGTTTTACTATATGGTTGATGTACTCCCTCTGGTCCTTTTTACTCTGCACATTGGTTTTGCCGAAAGTCAAACTTTGTTAAGTTTGACCAAATTTATAATAAAAATTATTAGCATCTATAATATCTAATAAATATAATATCAAGATATATTCCAAGATGAATCTAAAGATATTGGTGTTGTTATGTGAATGTTTATAATTTTTTATATAAACTTGGTCAAAGTTGAATAAGATTGACTTCGGACAAATCTAATATGCATAGTAAAAAGGACCGGACGGAGTATGTTCAACTTGTATTTGTGTGAAGTGGCATTTGTAAGCCAACTTTTTATCCCTTTCTATTCAGTACATGGGATTGTGTGAAGATTACCCCTCTTGCGACATGCCTACCATGCGGCTATGCCTCTAAGTCGTGCCCCAACACATGGGCGATATATCCGCATTGTGGGTGTTACAGGCTGCCCCCTAGGGAGGTCTTGGTGTCGTCCACCTCGCGAGGGTCTTGAGTCGTGCCGCTGAAACTGGGTCATACCGGGCCGATAGTGGAGCCACGCCGTGGGCCGCAAGCAGGCAAGTCTAGGTACCCCCGTTCCCAGGACGCCGACAGCCACTAGGGGAACCATCGTGATGGCAATCTACACAAACAACTCCGCCATCTTCATCAACACCTCCATCCATTCCCCATCTATACTCAGCGGTACACTCCCGCAACTCGATGTACTCCCTACTTGAACATGGTGCTTTATGCTACATATTATTATCCAATGATGTGTCGCCATCCTATGATGTTTGAGTAGATTCATTTTGTCCTATGGGTTGATTGATGATCGTGATTGGTTTGAGTTGTATGTTTTATTTTGGTGTTGTCCTATGGTGCCCCCCGTTCGCGCCCACGTGTGGGATTCTCGCTATAGGTTTTGCAATATGTTCATGATTTTCTTACTGACTAAGTTGCGTGAGCGACAGAAACACAAACTCAGGTGAGCGGTTTGTTGCATATGGGATTAGAGAGGACTTCACACTTAATGCTATGATTGGGCTTTACCTTAATGATCTTTACTATTTGCGGATGCTTGCTAGACTTCCAATCATAAGTGCATGTGATTCAAGTATGGAAAGTATGTTAGCTCATGCCTCTCCGTCATATAGAATTGCAATAATGATTACCGATCTAGATATCAATTTCCTAGGGACAATTTCGCACATCCTACCACCACTTTTCCACACACGCTATATTAACTGTATTGATCTCTAATTAAAATAGCACCTAAATTTTATTCCACGTTCTTTATTATCTTGCAAACCTATCCCATTACACCTACAAACTATTTTTATTCTTGTTCTAGGTAAAGCAAACATTAGTGTATGTAGAATCACATCGATGATCGATAGAACTTGAAGAGAATATAAAGTTTCCTCAGTCCCTTCGTCGCTCTGGTGAGGCCTCCTGACGTAGAGTTTTGACTCTTCTCTCCTAAAATTTCACGAAAAAAATTAGGATCATGCGGGTATCTTGGAATTGTTCCGATGGTTTTGTGACGAGAACATTGTTCTTGGTGCCTCCTGACATTTTGGGGTTGTGGCAGTGTCTCGGGGAGTTGATCTCCGAGGTGTTGTCATCACAATTTTATCGTTACAGTTCTGGAATACCTGAGTTCGCTGACATCGAAAATCTCTTTTATGAAGTTGTTGGTGAGATAACCTCGATGCCACCTAGTACTGGGCGGGAGTTCAGGAGTATTGCCATAACTCGTATAACGGATGCTTTTCGAAGGTTGAGGTAAACGATTTCCGAAGGTTTCTTGGTTATGTGTTGAAGGATGGATACAGCTGGATGTAGGTATTGTTAGTTTGTGTGAGATATTATGCTTCCCCTGTATCCCTAACACCTGATTGCATAACCAGAAAGTTTCGGGACTTTATAAGTGGGAATTCTAGTAGCTCCTAAAGTATATTTCCAACAGACACATGATACGATATGGGGTCTATCATATGTTTGTTTCCGTCTTATTCTGCAAGCCAATCCTTTGTTTTGTTTTTGAGTTGTGGTATTCGAGTTGCTTCAATGTCAAGTGTTGATTCCATACCTTTTTCCTAAGCGGTGTTCTCATATTTCTATGTGAATAATAATCCTTCATGATAATCGAGATTGTCATGTCAATCCTTTCCAACCGGTGTGTTTCTCTTCAAGTGGATCCGATCATTTTCAACATCTGCTAGATCAATTCTAAGTCTTCTCAATGTTGTTTGTTTCATTCGTCCCAAGTTGCCTTTGTTTTCCCGCCCTCCCACCCTTTTCCTTCAAGGATTCGGATTTCTTAATGTTATTGATGAGAAGTCTCTCCATTCTTTTCTGCCAATGTTCTTATCCGGTGATTCTCAGGAAGATTCTAACAAACCTTCAAGTTCATCATTCTTCATTCTCTTTCTTCTCCGATGGATTCAATTCAAACTTTGTCGATCATATCCTTTCCTCATTTCAAATGTTTTCTCTTGCTGGTGCACCTCTTAATCATCCACTTCTCGCTATTCAATTGTTCCGGAGTGCTCAAGATGTCTCGAAGATTCGTGTTTCCACTCTGCTTTCGCTCAAGCTCTTTCAAGGATGTTACCTCATACAAGCTATTTAACTCAACCGGTGCAATCTCCTTTTCAAGTAATCGTTCAACGGTGTTTCTCTTGAGTGGGCCCTAACCCACAAGTCTTTTCCCAGAATCTTACCTGACTCCTCTACTTTCCCGGAGTTACTCTCAAATTCTTCTTCAAGTTTGACGTAAGAATGAATTTTCATCAGTCAATTTCCATCTCCAATATCGCTTTCAAATTCTTTTCATCTTTGGCTCAACCTCTCCTCTTTTAATCATTCTGGAGTGTCTCAACAATTCATGGTGGTGTTTCTCATCGTCATTCTCGGATTTTGAAGACCGAAGAAGAGTTTTTCCTCCAAATCTTATCCGTTCTCTCAAAGGTTCGTGATTCTAGCTTGGTGCCATCCTCTCATAATTGTTTTCGATCGTGAGAATTCTTTTCACCCATCCGACGCATTTCAGGAGTTGCGTTCGTTTCTCGATCATCCGAATCCCATCATCTCACAATTATTCATTCTTAGCTTTCAGCTATTGTTCTCCAAATCTAACCGGTGCATCACTCAAGTATCCTCTAATCAGCTCGTGATCTCTTCATTCTCATGTATCTAAATTCGGTCAAGTATCTTCATTCGTCTCTAATTCTTTCCGGTGTTTCTTTATCTTTTCTTCAGTCATTTTTTAATTCTTACGGCGGTTTGTTCAAGATTCCTCCTTCTATGTTCTCACTATAATTCTTTTGTTCTTCTCAAACCCGATCGGTGATTCGTTGAAGACTTTTCTCAAGTTTGCGCTATATCTCTCTTATCCTTTCTACGAGAATAAGTAGTATGCCAAATCCGTTGCTTCTCATCAATCTAAATTGGTGAAGGATACGCATAACATAATTCTTATTCTCGGTTCTTACAGGTGATTCATCTTTCTCTCTACAGTTGTCCTTCTTATCACATTCTCGGTTCAAGATGCTTCATCTTTTCTTTTTCGGAGTTTGTTCATGATGAATAAATTCTCGGTTTCAATTGTTTCATCTTTTTTCCCAGAGTTCCAAGCTCTCATCATCACGAAGATCCATCTAATCATTGCAAGTCTTCAAACTTTTTCTCTTCATCCTTCATTCCGTCTGATCATCCTTTATTACCGGAGTTCTTCATGGAGGCTCTACATGATGGCTCATCAAGGATTTAATTCTTCTCGAAGTGGTTATCGAGATTCTTTTCAAAGGAGCTCAAGTACTCTTCATCTTGCATTCCGAGGTGCAGTTCTTCCTATCTTATCTTTTGAGGTGGTGTTATGTCATTCTTGACAATTTGAGTTCGTGTTTCATGATTCACATGTTGTCAAGAATGAGATATTTTAAATCCACCAATCTTTTCATTGGAGTTATCTTGTGTCATGTTTCACCTAAAGCCTTCCCTAAGGATTGTTGCTATTTATGGTGCTAATAAATGACCCAAGTTCTTCATTTATCCTCCCAGTGAAATAAGTTTGTCATCTCCTTGTTCATATCAATCCAATCTATTGTTTTTCGTTAGTGGCAGAATTTCACCTCAAGATTTCAAGATGTTTTCCATAAGCCCACTACAAGCTTTTTCATTTCGTTGGTGGTTTTTCAACAACTCCGTTATAACCTTCTTGGAAGGGTGCTTTCCAAACTCTTTGGTGGTATAAGTTGGCATTTTCTTCTCCATTCTATTATTCAAATGATCTATCTTCTATTCTTTCTCCCAGAGGCATTGTGATGTTGCTCTTTTCACTCATCATCTACAATTCTGAGGACCCTGTTATTTCCTTTGTTTATCCATTTAACCGGAGTGTCGTGTTTTCATTCGAGCTCTCTCATCTTATCAAGTTTTACCTCCCTTCTCAACCGGAGTGCTGTCCCAAATCGTTCTTACCCCTTGTGACATTCTTTCAATAGTTTCGGAGGCAGTGTGTTGTTGATTTCATCAAGTATCCTCTCATCTTGTCAAGCTCATATTCTTTACCTTCCTTTTCCAACCAGAGTGTTGTCGTAATTGATCTTTATCGTTCCTTGTACATCTCGTTTCTACCGGAGTGCTTGCATGTACTTCTTGTCCATTGTAACCCTTTTCTTATGTCTTTCAACCTCAAGGTTTTTCGCAATGTTCCTTGTTCCTCTTTTCTAATGGAGTGTTTTCAACTTTGTTCATCTTTGTTGTATTCTTTCTTTAAATTTGTTCAACCTCGCAAGGTTTGTTGGTTTCACTCATTTGTCAAAGAAGCAATTTTGTATTACCTCTTCCCTTCCGTTTCCCTCCGGTGCCATCCTAGATCTCGGGGCGAGATCCTCTTGTAGTGGTGGAGTGTTGTAACGCCCCGAGATCGTTGCGCCAGGTGTCTTCCGGTTATTCGCTGTTGTTGCCTTGTCATTCGCTTGCGTGTTGCATATTGTCATGTCATCATGTGCATTGCATCATCATGTTTTCAAAACATGCATCCGTCCCGGCCTCCCCGTTCCTTCTATTGTCCGTTCTGAGCCCAGACACACTCGCACGCGCCCGCGGCATGTCCGAAATATTATTTTATAAGTGGCTGGAAAATGTTCTCGTAATGCGTTGAAAGTTGGCATGCAGTGTTGCTATGTTGTTAGTAGATCGCCTGCCAAGTTTCATCGCATCCGGAGTTCGTTTGACACCCCAACGATTAACTATAGCGGCAATATAGTCGGTCAAACATCGGACGTTTCGGTCTCCGAAAACTGTTGCCGGGTTTTCCCTCTCTTTCCTCCCTAGACCGTCTACACATTCCACTACCTACCGCCAGGCCCAACCTAAGCTCTCTTTTCAGCCCGCGGACCTCCTCGCGCGCGCATCCGAAAGCTGTCCCGGACCCGACCCGGGCAGTCGTCACCGTTGGATTCGGATCATCCCCAAACATCTACAAAACATCTCCGTTTTTCTTTTTGGACTCCCTAGCCTATCTTTTCTCGGCCGTTTGATTTCGATCAAAGGATCAGATTAGTCCCTAACCAAAAACTCTTTTGCTATAAATAGTGTGCAACCCTAGTTTCTAGGGGAGATGTCCCATCCAATCCCTCTACCGCCGCCTCTCCACCAAATCCCCTGCAGGATCCTCTTCGCACCAACCAGCAACCACCGAAACTTCCAAATCCATCAATCCCCGCCTCTCCTCGAATTCCAGCCACATCCCCGCTCGATCTCGTCGGGATCGAAGCCACCAGCACGCTCGCCGACCACCGCGGCGACTAGGCCAATTCTGTTACTTCATTCCTTCCTTTTTCTCCCGTGCTTCTCCCTCGTCTCACTTCTCTGTCTCTCTCACCCCGTTCAAGCAGGAAGCAGCCAACGCCATGGACGTCGTGCCCTCGAGCAGCAGCAGTCTCGAGCATCGCCCGACCCTGCCTCCACCTCGTTCTCGCCGGAGCAAGCCCCACCGCGCCGCCCTCCGTCAGCCGCCGGAGCCTCGTCCGCCCCCGGCGAACCTCGACCTCCTTCGGAGCCACGACGCCTCCCTACCATTCCTGACCTCGACTCCCTCTCGTCTCTCTCTCTACAGGGACCCGCCATGGCCAACCTCTCCTTTAAGTGTCCCGCGCCCGGATCCAGTGCCCTCGGCTTCCCCAAGCATGGATCCCCATCCCCGACCTCTTCTGCTGCATCTGGCGTCCCACCGCCGTCTTCCTCCCGTGCCTCACGCCGGAGCCTGCTTCCGCTGCGGCATCCTCTGCCTCGACCCCGCCTGGACTCCCCTCCGCCGGCCTTCAATGCTGTCCAGGACCCAGATCCTCCCCTTCGCCCCCCTCGACGGAGCTCTGCTCCCAGCCACCGCTGCCCTGCTCGCCTCCTCTGCTTCGCCCTTGCGCGAGGAGGACGACCCAGCGTGAAGTCCCGCTCACCGTGCCTGTTGACTTCGTCGCCCCATGCGTGGGCCACGAGGGTGCCAAGGCCCAGCTCCGCGCGCGCCTTGCCAGCCCATCTCCACCGAGGCCGCGCCTGGCCCAGCTCCAGGTTCCAGCGCCCGCGTGGGCCACAGGCAGGCCGGCCCAGCGCGCCCTCCTGCTATACCTCTCCACAATTCTGGGCAAGGCCCATGGTGAGAACAGATCCGGCCCGACACGTTTTTTCCTAGTTCTGGACGAATTTCGTAATTATTTAGAGAAAGCATGTTTTACAGTTTGGCCCCTAAGCTTCATGCATTTAATAACTCACAAACTGTGCATCGGATTAAAAAAACCTATATATGTAAAATGCTTAGTTTTTCATCTAGTTTCATAATATGTCATTTTCATCCATGTTTAAAATGATTAAAATGATGTTTGCATTTAATTTGCATATTGCCATACTAAAATGATTTATTTCATAACTTAATAACCGTAGCTCCAAATTTAATAAACTTTATATGTAAATGGGGTAGAAAAATGCCTAGTTTAACATGGTGTACTTGCTTTGCATGTTTAACAACTCTAAAATATGGTTTAGGTCAGAACAGTACCAAATCTAATATATGCTCATGAGGATTTTCCCGGACTTGTTGTTTGTTGCTTCCGGCCTCATTTAAACTTGCCTAGATAGATAGTTTTCTTATGCTTCACCTCTTGCCATGCTAACCAACATTTAAGATTGATGAGTACATAACCAAGAGCGAACTAAATAAAAGAATGTGGTGTTTTGTCAATATGCATCTCATTGCATATTGAGCTCCACTTAACTTGTAGTTTTGTTTGTGCACTTTGCCATGCCATGCCTCATTAAACCGGACATGCATCATACTTGGTTGTGCATCATGCCATGCTTATGTGATGGTTGTTTACTATGTTGTTTGCTTCTTTACGGTGTTGCTTCTCCGGGTTAGTTCCGATAACGTCGCGTTTGTGAGGATCCGTTCGACTACGACCGTTTGTCTTCTTCATGGACTCGTTCTTCTTCCTTGCGGCATCTCAGGCAAGATGACCATACCCTCGAAATCACTTCTATCTTTGCTTGCTAGTTGTTCACTCTATTGCTATGCCGCGATACCTACCACTTGCTATATCATGCTTCCCATTTTGCCATGTCAAGCCTCTAACCCACCGTCCTAGCAAACTGTTGTTTGGCTGTGTTACCGCTTTGCTCAGCCCCTCTTATAGCGTTGCTAGTTGCATGTGAAGTTGAAGCTAGTTCCTTGTTGGAACATGGATATGTTGGGATAATACAATATCTATTATTTTAATTAATGCATCTATGCACTTGGTAAAGGGTGGAAGGCTCGGCCTTATGCCTGTTGTTTTGTTCCACTCTTGCCGCCCTAGTTTCCGTCATACCGGTGTTATGTTCCTTGATTTTGCGTCCCTTACGTGGTTGGGTGTTATGGGAACCCCTTGACAGTACGCTTTGAATAAAACTCCTCTAGCAAGGCCCAGCCTTGGTTTTACATTTTCCTAACAACATACACCTTTCCCTTGGGAGTAATTAACCCAAGGGTCATCTTTATTTTAACCCCCCCCCCGGGCCAGTGCTTCTCTAAGTGTTGGTCCGAACTAGAGCACCGTGCGGGACCGTCCGTTGGCATCTTGGGTTATGTTGGTATATGTACGCTTAGCTTATCTGGTGTTGCCCTGAGAACGAGATATGTGCAGCTCCTATCGCGATGTCGGCGCATCGGGCGGTCTTGCTAGTCTTGTTTTACCATTGTCGAAATGTCTTGTAACCGGGATTCCGAGACTGATCGGGTCTTCTCGGGAGAACGAATATCCTTCGTCGACCGTGAGAGCTTGTGATGGGCTACGTTGGGACACCCTTGCAGGGTTTGAACTTTCGAAAGTCGTTCCCATGGTTATGGGCAGATGGAAATTTGTTAATGTCCGGTTGTAGAGAACTTGACCCTTGACTTAATTAAAATGCATCAACTGTGTGTGTAGCTGTGATGGTCTCTTTCTGGCGGAGTCCGGGAAGTGAACACGGCTCTTGTGTTATGCTTGAACGTAAGTAGTTTCAGGATCACTTCTTGATCACTTCTAGTTCACGACCGCTACGTTGCTTCTCTTCTCGCTCTTATTTGCGTATGTTAGCCACCATATATGCTTAGTGCTTGCTGCAACTCCACCTTACCACCCTTTCCTACCCATAAGCTTAAATAGTCTTGATCTCGCGGGTGTGAGATTGCTGAGTCCTCGTGACTCACAGATACTTCCAAATAGTTGTAGGTGCCCATGATACCAGTGCAGGTGACGCAACCCAGCTCAAGTGGGAGCTCGATGAAGATCTTGATAGTTGTTTTTTTCGTTTCCTGTTCATCAGTAGTGGAGCCTAGTTGGGACGATCGGGGATCTAGCAGTTGGGGTTGTCTTCTTTTATTTTGGTTCCGTAGCCGGACCTTGATTGTATTCTGGTTGATGTATGTTCAACTTGTATTTGTGTGAAGTGGCGTTTGTAAGACAACTCTTTATCCCTTTCTATTCAGTACATGGGATTGTGTGAAGATTACCCCTCTTCTGACATGCCTACCATGCGGCTATGCCTCTAAGTCGTGCCCCGACACGTGGGAGATATAGCCGCATTGTGGGTGTTACAGGCCGCCCCCTAGGGAGGTCTTGGTGTCGTCTGCCTCGCGAGCGTCTTGAGTCATGCCGATGAAACTGGGTCATACCAGGCCGCTGGTGGAGCCACACCGTGGGCCGCAGGCAGGAAAGTCTGGGTACCCCCGTTCCCAGGACGCCGACAGCCTCTAGGGGAACCATCGTGACGGCAATCTACACAAACAACTCCGATGTCTTCATCAACACCTCCATCTATTCCCCATCTATACTCAACGGTCCACTTTCCCGCAACTCAACGTACTCCCTACTTGAACATGGTGCTTTATGCTACATATTATTATCCAATGATGTGTCGCAATCCTATGATTTTTGAGTAGATTCATTTTGTCCTATGGGTTGATTGATGATCGTGATTGGTTTGAGTTGTATGTTTTATTCTGGTGTTGTCCTATGGTGCCCCCCGTTCGCACCCACGTGTGGGATTCTCGCTGTAGGTTTTGCAATATGTTCATGATTTCCTTACTGACTGAGTTGCGTGAGCGACAGAAACACAAACTCAGGTGAGCGGGTTGTTGCATATGGGATTAGAGAGGACTTAACATTTAATGCTATGATTGGGCTTTACCTTAATGATCTTTAGTATTTGCGGATGCTTGCTAGACTTCCAATCATAAGTGCATGTGATCCAAGTATGGAAAGTATGTTAGCTCATGCCTCTCCGTCATATAGAATTGCAATAATGATTACCGATCTAGATATCAATTGCCTAGGGACAATTTCGCACATCTTACCACCACTTTTCCACACTCGCTATATTAACTGTATTGATCTCTAATTAAAATAGCACCTAAATTTTATTCCGTGTTCTTTATTATCTTGCAAACCTATCCCATTACACCTACAAACTAGTTTTATTCTTGTTCTAGGTCGAGAAAACATTAGTGTATGTATAATTGTATCGATGATCGATAGAACTTGAAGAGAATATAAAGTCTACCTTTAGCTCATCATTGGGTTCAACACTCTTACCGAAAAGGCTACAAACGATCCACTTCCTTGGAGGGAATCTTGCCACCATTAGAGAGGTGGATGTTACCGAGAAGGCACACCAATGCCACGAAGGCTCACGCTATTCTCCCCTTGAGACAACACCACAAAGGCTTTTCTGAACCGCTAGTGGTAGACCTTGTGGTGGTCTTCAAACCTTCACAAACTTTCCGGGGGTAATCACAATGAACTATTCTTCATCGAAGAACTCCTGCCTCCTAGGATTCTCCAACCTCCAAGAGTAACAAGACCAAGGAGAAAAGCTCAAGACTTCCTCAAATCATGACTTTCTTTGATCCCAAGAAGGAGAGGGAGTAGATCTATCACTTGATTGGAACAAATCTCAAGAACTCACACAAATGCTTCCAGGATCTAATATTTGGTGCGAGGAAGTGAGAGGGACCACTTCTAGGGTCCTTAGGTTCTTTTGCATGGAGTGGTCAACCCTCTCTTGGGATGGGACATGGGTATTCGAGGGAACTTTCTAGGGTTCGTCTTCCCAGAAGGAGTCCTCGAAAACATTCTTCAAGATCCCAGGGAAAATGGACCCTGGGAAGTTCCTCCAGAAGGATCTTCCCCGAAAAGAATTTCCTCGGCAAGAGCCCCCGGTGAATCCATTCCCGACAAGGAGACTCCGGGAAGGATCGAGAGTGAAGCCATTCCCGACAAACAATTCTGGGAAGGCCCGAGAGCAGGACAGTTCCCCGTGACAACGTGGCGGCCGGAACCACCATCAAATAAGAAGTGCCTCCCTATCCCAACATTCCAGGTACCATTTTTGTCGAGGGGATGACCCCCGTGTAGTCCCAAGACGGCGAGTCGGACGGGGTGCCTGCCTGTCCGGGTCAGCTGCTCTGGCTCGTGCCTGCGGCCGGCTTCTCCAGCAAGCTGGCTGCCCGAAGTCAACTACGGCATCCCATTGGACACGCGCGGATGTGATGGGCGTACCCTGGTCACTATTGCTGCATAAGCAGACACAGCGCATCCATCATCATCATCTATAGTGCACATCATCATCAATAGTGCACCACCGTCAGCCACAGTACCACTGTCCCCTGGGCGTCTGTTGATAAAAGACCCTAGGGACACTCCTCGCTCCATCATGCTCACGCTCGCTGGTTCCCTTCCTCCCTTCCTCTGTTTCCACCACGAACTCCTCGCCCTAGCAAGATCGCCATGTCCAGCACCTCTGCTCCGGGCTGTAGCTCAATGCTCTTGCCCGTTTGTTCCTACCTCCTTCCCTGGATGCTGGCCCTTGCGCAAGAAATCTCTAGCACTCTCGTTCCCTGCCTTGTTTCCTCTCCTGTGCCACCACAGCTCGCCGTCCTATCCGCTCTCCGAGCCATCTCCGGCGAGCTTGGACACCTAGCTAGCTAACACTCGGTCCCTTTTTGTCCAAATAATCTCCCCGTTGTTGCTGCATCTCGCCCAGCCTTGCGTCGTCGCACTCCAGGGAGGCAGAGGCCCATCGCCGTGGTTTCCCAGCTCGACCCCGCGCGTGCAGCGCTGTGGCCCTCGTCCCCGCATGCGCGGCGCTCCAGGCTCTGGGCCGTTGCCACACCTAGCTCTCTGCTCGCCTGTGATACGTCTCCAACGTATCTATAATTTCTGATTGTTCAATGCTATTATATTATCTGTTTTGGATGTTTAATGGGCTTTAATATACCTTTTTATATTATTTTGGGGACTAAACTACTAACCAAAGGCCCAGTGCAAATTGTTGTTTTTTTCCTATTTCAGTGTTTCGCAGAAAAGGAATATCAAACGGAATCCAAACGGAATGAAACCTTCAGGAGAGTTATTTTTGGAACGAACGTGATCCAGGAGACTTGGAGTGGACGTCAAGAAAGAAGCAAGGAGGCCATGAGGCAGGAGGGCGCGCCCAGGGGGGTAGGCGCGCCCCCCACCCTCGTGGGCCCCTCGCAGCTCCACCGACGTACTTCTTCCTCCTATATATACCCATATACCCTGAAAACATCCAGGAGCACCACGAAACCCTATTTCCACCGCCGCAACCTTATGTACCCACGAGATCCCATCTTGGGGCCTTTTCCGGTGCTCCGCCAGAGGGGGAATCGATCACGGAGGGCTTCTACATCAACATCATAGCCTCTCCGATGATGTGTGAGTAGTTTACCACAGACCTTCGGGTCCATGGTTATTAGCTAGATGGCTTCTTCTCTCTCTTTGGATCTCAATACAAAGTTCTCCTTGATTCTCTTGGAGATCTATTCGATGTAATTCTTTTTGTGGTGTGTTTGTCGAGATCTAATGAATTGTGGGTTTATGATCAAGATTATCTATGAACAATGTTTGATTCTCCTCTGAATTCTTTTATGTATGATTTAATATCTTTGCAAGTCTCTTCGAATTATCAGTTTGGTTTAGCCTACTAGATTGATCTTTCTTGCAATGGGAAAAGTGCTTAGCTTTGGGTTCAATCTTGTGGTGTCCTTTCCCAGTGACAGTAGGGGCAGCAAGGCACATATTGTATTGTTGCCATCGAGGATAAAAATATGGGGTTTATATCATATTGCTTGAGTTTATTCCTCTACATCATGTCATCTTGCCTAATGCGTTACTCTGTTCTTATGAACTTAATACTCTAGATGCATGCTGGATAGTGGTTGATGTGTGGAGTAATAGTAGTAGATGCAGAATCGTTTCGGTCTACTTGTCGTGGACGTGATGCCTATATACATGATCATGCCTAGATATTCTCATAACTATGTGCTTTTCTATCAATTGCTCGACAGTAATTTGTTCACCCACCGTAGAATTTGCTATCTTGAGAGAAGCCACTAGTGAAACCTATGGCCTCGGGGTCTATCTTCCATCATATTATTTTCCTATCTACTTGCTATTTCCATCATTGTTTATTTTTCAATATTTATTTTCCAATCTATACAATAAAAATTCCAAAAATATTTATCTTATTATCTCTATCAGATCTCACTTTCGTAAGTGACCGTGAAGGGATTGACAACCCCTTTATCGCGTTGGTTGCGAGGTTCTTGTTTGTTTGTGCAGGTATGAGGGACTTGCGTTTAATCTCCTACTCGATTGATACCTTGGTTCTCAAAAACTGAGGGAAATACTTACGCTACTTTGCTGCATCACCCTTTCCTCTTCAAGGGAAAAACAAATCATGCTCAAGAGGTAGCAGCCTGCGCCGCCGCGCCTCAGCACTCGGTCGTTACATCCCCTGCAACTCTCCTCCGCGGCACGGCCTCTCCCCGGCGGGGCCCCCGCGGCTCTCGCCCGTGGTCGCCCCTTCGCGTCATCGTGGTTCCCCCGTGCACAGCTCCAACCCCGCGAGCACCCCGCCCCCGTTGCCGCACGCCGGCGGCTCCCCGCCCCGCTCTGGCTCGCGGCGCTTCCCCGCCCGCCTCCTCCCGTGCACCCACGTTGTTGTGCCCTGGCGCATCCCTCCCTTGGCCGCGCAGGCGCGCGCCCGTGGCCACCCGTCGCTAGCGCCGCCTGGCCCCGCCTCCGGCCTCTCCGCGTTCCCCTCCGGCAGGGACATCTAGTGGGCGGGCCAGCCACCTCTGACCGATCTCCCACGCGCTCGTCCGCGACCGTCGTATGCACCCGCGTGCCCGTGGCTCCCCGTCGTCCGCCTCCGTCGTTGCTCCAACCCCGCCCCGGCTCCCTGCAGCTCCACAGCTACCCTCCTCCCACGCGCCCGGTGACCTCCCGAGCATCTCGCTCCGACCCCGCGCGCTGCATCAACCCCCCATGAGCGCGGCCCCGCTCGCGCCCCGTGTGCACGCCCATCGTCCCCGCACCGGCTCCACTGCTGCACCGCATCCCAGCCACCGGCTTCTCTCACGACTTGCCCACTGCTGCCGCGTCCCGGATGCAGACTTCTGTCGCGACCCGGCCGCCGGCTGCTCCCGCTCTTGTCGGTTGCTCAGGCAGTGAAAAGTAGATAAAAAGAAGAGGTCGGCTTTAAAAAAGTGTGCCCAGGCCGGCTGCCCAAGCAGAAAAGAACCCGGCTGGTCAAGCCGGCTCTGGAAAAAAAGTTGCTGTCGGCTGCAAAAGAAAGGGAAAAAACTAATGGCTATGTTCGCTCGCCTGTGCTTGGCCGGCTGGCCTGCCTGCCGGCTTCGACGCCTGGCCCGCTCGAGAGCCGGTCCGGCTGCCTGTCCCCTTTGACGCCTAGTCGGTCGGGTCCGACCGGTTGGGGCGCCTCTCGAGCGGCCAGAGACTCGGAGACTACACCCAGTGGGCGGGATCCACCGGCTGCGAGCCGGCTGTCATCAACAACCTCCACCTTGTCTACACGAAAATCAATGTGAGCTCTTCACCCGCATAATTTTGCACTACACAAACACAGACGACCCCCAGCGACCCTCGGGGGGCATCCCCGCATCTTTTATCGGTTGCATTACTGTTCACCCCAGCGTCAGCCAGTCTTGGCCTAGGGGCTGGCCGCTTGGCCCCATTCGTTTGTTCCCACCGACGGCTTAGTAGCGCACACGGTACCAAAGGCCCATTGTCAGCCACAGACAGCCACGTGGCTATCCGGCTAGCGGGAGCAAAAGCTGGAGGTCACCCCATGCAAAAAACGTCAGGGAGAAAATGGCCCAGGCGACCTGGCTGTTTCCTTTATGAGTATCTGCTCGGTTGAATCTGCTCCTATAGTCCGCGTACTGTACGCTCCACTCCGCGGCCACTCTTTGCAACAGCTACAGACCGGCTCCCGGATGTCTAGCTAGCAAGAGGCAAATTCAAAGAGCAGAGGGGACCAGAAAAAGACTGAAGGGGGCTCGGACGAAGCCGAGTCGACACCCTCTACATAAAGCTTGCACTACCAAAAAAACAAACATTCAATATAGCTGTGCTGGCTAACTTTGTCTTTTGCATGATCATTTCCGTGGGGAACACCCCTCCTCGCCCGGAGGCTCGGAGGCTACACCCAGTGGGTGCGCCAGCGCGCGCCACTGGGAAAACGCCACGCCGGTTGCAGGCCCGTCGCCGGCTACAACCGGTATCGTCGACGCCACCGTCTGCTCCAACAACAGCGAAGACCATCCGGCCGACTCTTTGAGTCGCCCGGAGGCTCGGAGGCTACACCAGTGGGTGCGCTGACGCGCCCCCACTGAAACCAAGCTACGTCGGCTGCAGCTCGCAGCCGGCTGTCATCATCAACCTCTACCACGACAACTGCTAAAACCCTCCACCCAACTTTTCCAAGTTGCCCGGAGGCTCGGAGGCTACACCAAGTGGGTGCACTTGAGCACCCCCACTCGGAACATGCCACGCCTGTTGCGCAACCACCTTCGGCTGCAATCAGCATCTTCGATGCCATCGTCTACATCAACGCTCGTGGAAACCCTTTTCCCAACTTTTCCAAGTTGCCCGGAGGCTCGGAGGCTACACCCAGTGGGTGCGCTCACGCGCCCCCACAGGAAGCAAGCCGTGCCGGCTGCAGCCCACAGCCGGCTATCTTCAACAATATCTTCTGCTTCATCAACACCTGCAAAAACCCTCCACCCAACTTTTCCAGGTTGCCCGGAGGCTACTGTCGGGGGGATGACCCCCAGGTAGTCTCAAGACGGCGAGCCGGACAGGGTGCCCACCTGTCCGGGTCGGCTGCTCCAGCTCGCGCCCGTGGCCGGCTTCTCCAGCAAGCCGGCTGCCCAAAGTCAACCACGACATCCCATCGGACATGCGTGGATGTGACGGCCGTACCCTGGTCGCTGTTGCTGCATAGGCGGACATTGCGCATCCATCATCATCATCAACTATAGTGCACATCATCATCAATAGTGCACCACCGTCAGCCACGGTACCACTATCCCCTGGGCGTCTGTTGATAAAATACCCCAAGGAGACTCCTTGCTCTATCATGCTCGCGGACGCTCGTTCCAGCCTCTCTCCTTTAGACGCTGACATCCTGGCCCCGCGCCCATGTAACTTTACCATTGTAACCCTGGGGGTTGACCTATAAAACCTCCTAGGAGCCCTTCATGTACGAGGGTGGACACGGGCAGATGCACAATCGATACACACACACATGGAGAAGGAGCAGCCTAAGCCTTGGCATGCCTTCCTTTCTCCCCCAAACAACTCTAGGAGCAACTATGTACTACTCCACATATATACCACTCTCGGCTGGACTAGGGGTGTTATCTCTTTGGAGAGCCCTGAACCTGGGTATGTCTTGCGTCCCACGCTCGCTCATGCCGACCTCGCCTATGGAGACCACCGGTGCCCTCAAGCATGTCCCTCTCTTTAGCCATCCTTTGGCATCTGTCGTGCACCCACCACAACAATTTTCTCATCTTCCCTAACTTCCATGCCTTGATTTTTGTTAAGAGAATAGACCATGCATATAGATTCCTTCATATCTTGATTGTACAGAGATAGCTCATCCATCAACAGAGGTGAAACGCTCTATTGACACCAACATTGAATTTGCAGAAGAGCGTGCTTCTACTCTACCACCAGCCTCCAATTGCCCACCCAGTGTCTTCTCCAACTGAGACAACAATCATGGAGGAACAAAGTGATCGCATGTCACCGCAGACACAAGGAGGAGCTTGCACTCTATGCTGAACGCGTTGACAGCTTGGAAGGAGCTCTATAGGAGCACACTAAAGTTGCACAACAACAGCATGCCGATAGGCTGACTTAGGTAGTCCAGCGAGAAAGGCAATTGGTCGAAGATCGATCGGCTCTGATTTGAAGGAGGCCGTCTGGGATCTTGAGGTGGAGGGGAAGCACAAAGAACTTGCAGACCTGCAAGCAACTCTAACCCAATAGAAGATATCCCAAGATACTCATGAGGAAGAGCTCACCATTCGGGGAGGCAACTTGGGGAACACTACGAAAGCTGCTCAGGAAAAGTTCCAGGCCCAACTCGCCAAGCAGATTGAAGATGCCTGGCAAGACAAGGAGAATGCACTTAAGGAACTGTCCCGCCAACACTCATCTGATCTTGAGGCTTCCCGTGAACAAGCCAAGGTGCCAACACCAAGAAGGAGCACCTTGCCGGGCTTATGAAGGACCTTGAGTAGTGGCTGGCTGATAATTCCCGGCAACTGGCAAAGCTCCAAGAACTAAAGTCCATGATCAAGGCATTGGTGGCCAACCTCAATAAAACCTTGAGGCTAAGGACAAGGAGATGGGCACCATGAAGTCTGCCCATGCAGAGCTAACAAGCAAATTGAATGAGCTGCAATCCAGCCACCAGTTGTGCTCCGGGAACATCATCACTCTCCGGGAAAGTCTTGTCAAGGCCAATAAACTTTGAGAAGTTGAAGGCCATTCTCATCAGGCATGCTTGAAAACACTTCGCGGAACTTCTGACCACATCAATGCCAGATGATGAAGATGAATACGGCTCCTCTGGATTTAACTGCTGATCCGGCATGAGATAGAGCTGGGAGCTTAGCCATCTTCTTTGAGAATATTATTGTGCAGCTTGAAGCTCATGACGTTTCCCACAGTGACCGGCTCGAGAAGGAAGGCAAGGAGATAGCTGACGCGGTCTCAAGGCTCATTTTTTCCCGCCTTCATCACCCTAACCCTTCAATCAACCTGTGGGTCCTCCTCAAACACCTCCCTTCAGATGCATCATCGAGGAAGCTGAAGATGTTGTAGCCCACTACATCGACAGGATCATCGGCAAGTGTTCTTGGAAGAATAAAAGGACCCTTGAAGCTTTCCTGGTTCCATATACAATGCTTATATGACATGGGTAGCCACAACAAAATTTTGATGTAAAAAGCTCTAACTAGTATGCAGCGTATGCCTTATTTATGCATGTATGCAACACTCTGTTGAATGCCCATTTTTCCTTAAGTGGTTTTCTTTATTGTGCAACTACGCACCCCATGTTTCCCAAAATGTTCCCGGGCCGCACATGTCTCGGCAATGGCGCTTACGATCGGGTCCTAGTTAGCAGCCGAAAAGAACGTTGCCTTCCTAGGAAATTTACATTCTGGAAAAAAACAATCGCATTGGTGTTACTGGGCATATCCAGAACGTTCAAAGGGTGTTAAATGTTTTGAGAATGCTTTGTTGCGCTTCCCATGTCATTTATATTTGTTCTACTTTTCCTATTATGGCTCAGTTATCCCCTCTCCTTCCACTCCAAATAGTCACTATGAGCGAGAAGATACCAAAGACAACAAGAGGTGTCCACGGTAACCATGCAGTTGCTAGTTGGCAGCTCTCAGCCGCCACAAACCTCGGTTTTAGTTATTGGAGTTGTGATGGTCTTGTACTTTGGGGCTAATAGTTACTTGCAGCAACCCGACCTCAAACGGTCAAGCCTCTGTGTATCTGTGCCATCCTTGGATCGGTATGCCGGACACACACAGTACATCAATGTATATATCAAAGTGCAATCACATGTATAAATAACATAAAACTAATATATACCTCATAAGTCTCAGCGGAAATAATCGAATGGGTGTGGAGTCCATTCAACGCCAACAGCAAGTTGAGTGTAGACCGTAACCCTACAACGTAACTCTTACTCGTCATAGAAATTCCTACAACATAAGACGTTGCAGTTGTTGGGGAACGCAGTAATTTCAAAAAAAATCCCAACGCACATGCAAGATCATGATGATGCATAGCAACAAGAGGGGAGAGCGTTGTCTACGTACCCTCGTAGACCGTAAGCGGAAGCGTTATGACAACGCGGTTGATGTAGTCGTACGTCTTTACGATCGACTGATCCTAGTACCGAAAGTATGGCACCTCCGTGATCTGCACACGTTCGGCTCGGTGACATCCCACGAACTCACGATCCAGCAGAGTGTCGAGGGAGAGCTTCGTCAGCATGATGGCGTGATGACGGTAATGATGATGCTACTGGAACAGGGCTTTGCCTAAGCACCACTACAATATGACCGAGGTGGATTATGGTGGAGGGGGGCACCGCACATGGCTAAAAGATCAATGATCAACTTCTGTGTCTATGGGGTGCCCCCTGGCCACATATATAAAGGATGGAGGGAGGAGGAGGCCGTCCCTCATAGGGCGCGCCCAAAGTGTGGAGTCCTACTAGGACTCCCTAGTCCTAGTAGGATTCCACCTCCCACATGGAATAGGAAAAAGGGAAGGGAGAAGAAGAAGGAAGGAAGGGGGCGCCCCCTTTCCCTAGTCCAATTCGGACCAGTCCATGGGGAAGGGGCGCGGCCACCCTTGAGGCCTTTCTCTCCTTTCCCGTATAGCCCATTAAGGCCCAATACGAATTCCCGTGACTCTCCGGTACTCCGAAAATACCCGAATCACTCGGAACCTTTCTGATGTCCGAATTTAGCCTTCCAATATATCGATCTTTATGTCTCGTCCATTTCGAGACTCCTCGTCATGTCCCCGATCTCATTAGGGACTCCAAACAAACTTCGGTACATCAAAACACATAAACTCATAATACCAATCATCACCGAACGTTAAGCATGCGGACCCTACGGGTTCGAGAACTATGTAGACATGACCGAGACTCATCTCCAGTCAATAACCAATAGCGGAACCTGGATGCTCATATTGGTTCCTACATATTCTACGAAGATCTTTATCGGTCAAACCGCATAACGATATACGTTGTTCCCTTTGTCATCGGTATGTTACTTGCCCGAGATTCGATCATCGGTATCTCAATACCTAGTTCAATCTCGTTATCGGCAAGTCTCTTTACTCGTTCCGTAATGCATCATCTCGTAACTAACTCATTAGTCACATTGCTTGCAAGGCTTATAGTGATGTGCATTACCGAGAGGGCCCAGAGATACCTCTCCGATACTTGGAGTGACAAATCCTAATCTTGATCTATGCCAACTCAACAAACACCATCGGAGACACCTGTAGAGCACCTTTATAATCACCCAGTTACGTTGTGACGTTTGGTAGCACACAAAGTGTTCCTCTGGTATTCGGGAGTTGCATGATCTCATAGTTATAGGAACATGTATAAGTTATGGAGAAAGCAATAGCAACAAACTAAACGATCATCGTGCTAGGCTAACGGAATGGGTCAAGTCAATCACATCATTCTCTAATGATGTGATCCCGTTAATCAAATGACAACTCATGTCTATGGTTAGGAAACATAACCATCATTGATTCAACGAGCTAGTCAAGTAGAGGCATACTAGTGACATTATGTTTGTCTATGTATTCACACATGTACTAAGTTTCCGGTTAATACAATTCTAGCATGAATAATAAACATTTATCATGATATAAGGAAATATAAATAACAACTTTAGTATTGCCTCTAGGGCATATTTCCTTCAGTCTCCCACTTGCACTAGAGTCAATAATCTAGTTCACATCGTCATGTGATTTAACACCAATAGTTCACATCTTTATGTGATTAGTTCACATCTCCATGTGACTAACACCCAAAGGGTTTACTAGAGTCAATATCTAGTTCACATCGCTATGTGATTAATACCCAAAGAGTGATCACGTTTTGCTTGTGAGAGAAATTTTAGTTAACGGGTCTGCCACATTCAGAGCCATATGTATTTTGCAAATTTTCTATGTCTACAATGCTTTGCACGGAGCTACTCTAGCTAATTGCTCCCACTTTCGATATGTATATAGATCGAGACTTAGAGTCATCCAGATCGGTGTCAAAGCTTGCATCGACGTAACTCTTTATGACGAACTCTTTGTCACCTCCATAACCGAGAAACATTTCCTTATTCAACTAAGGATATTTTTGACCGCTGTCTAGTGATCCACTCCTGGATCACTATTGTACCCTCTTGCCAAACTTATGGTGAGGTACACAATAGGTCTGGTACACAGCATAGCATACTTTATAGAACCTATGACTGAGGCATAGGGAATGAC
Source organism: Triticum dicoccoides (assembly GCF_002162155.2). Classification (NCBI taxonomy): domain Eukaryota; kingdom Viridiplantae; phylum Streptophyta; class Magnoliopsida; order Poales; family Poaceae; genus Triticum; species Triticum dicoccoides. Next base: position 220,094,267 of record NC_041380.1, read on the forward strand.
TTTTCATTCTCTTTCCATTTTCTGCCGTGGTCGGGTTTTGAGTCTTTACTCAACTTCACACCTTGCAACACAGGCAAGAACTCCTTCTTTGAATTTTCCATTTTGAACTACTTCAAAATCTTGTCAAGGTATGTACTCATTGAAAATATATCAAGTGTCTTGATCTATCTCTATAGATCTTGATGCTTAATATATAAGTAGCTTCATCGAGGTCTTTCTTTGAAAAAATCCTTTCAAACATTCCTTTATGCTTTCCAGAAAATTCTACATTATTTCCGATCAACAATATGTCATTCACATATACTTATCAGAAATGTTGTAGTGCTCCTACTCACTTTCTTGTAAATACAGGCTTCACCGCAAGTCTGTATAAAACCATATGCTTTGATCACTTTATCAAAGCATATATTCTAACTCCGAGATGCTTGTACCAGTCCATAGATGGATCGCTGGAGCTTGCTCACTTTGTTAGCACCTTTAGGATCGACAAAACCTTCTGGTTGCATCATATACAACTCTTCTTTTAGAAATCCATTAAGGAATGTAGTTTTGACATCCATTTGCCAGATTTCATAAAATGTGGCAACTGCTAACATGATTCGAACAGACTTTTAAGCATCGATACGAGTGAGAAAATCTCATTGTAGTCAACACCTTGAACTTGTCAAAAACCTTTTGCAACAAGTCGAGCTTTGTAGACAGTAACATTACTATCAACGTCTGTCTTCCTCTTGAAGATTCATTTATTCTCAATGACTCACCGATCATCGGGAAAGTCAATCAAAGTCCATACTTTGTTCTCATACATGGATCCCATCTCAGATTTCATGGCCTCGGGCCATTTTGCGGAATCTAGGCTCATCATCGCTTCCTCATAGTTCGTAGGTTTGCCATGGTCAATTAACATGACCTCTAGAACAGGATTACCATACCACTCTGGTGCGGATCTTACTCTGGTTAACCTACGAGGTTTGGTAGTAACTTGATCAGAAATTTCATGATCATCATCATTAGCTTCCTCACTTACTGGTGTAGGAATCACTGGAACTGATTTCAGTGATGAACTACTTTCCAACAAGGGAGCAGGTACAATTACCTCATCAAGTTCTACTTTCCTCCCACTCACTTCTTTCGAGAGAAACTCCTTCTCTAGAAAGGATCCATTCTTAGCAACAAAATATCTTGCCTTCGGATCTGTGATAGAAGGTGTACTCAACAGTTTCTTTTGGGTATCCTATGAAGACGCACTACTCCGATTTGGGTTCGAGCTTACAGTTTGAAACTTTTTCACATAAGCATCGCAACCCCAAATTTTAAGAAACAACAACTTTGGTTTCTTGCCAAACCATAGTTCATACGGTGTCATCTTAATGGATTTAGATGGTGCCCTATTTAACATGAATGCAGTTGTCTCTAATGCATAACCCCAAAATGATAGTGGTAATCGGTAAGAGACATCATAAATCACACCATATCCACTAAAGTACGATTACAACGTTTGGACACACCATAATGCTGTGGTGATCCAGGTGGCGTGAGTTGCGAAACTATTCCACATTGTTTCAAATGAAGACCAAACTCGTAACTCAAATATTTGCCTCCGCGGTCAGATCATAGAAAATTTACTTTTTTTAAATGATTTTCCACTTCACTCTGAAATTCTTTGAACTTTTCAAATGTTTCAGACTTATGTTTCATTAAGTAGATATACCCATATCTGCTCAAATCATCTGTGAAGGTCAAAAAATAACGATAACCGCCATGAGCCTCAACACTTATCGGATTGCATACATCAGTATGTATTATTTCCAATAAGTCAGTTGCTCGCTCCATTGTTCCGGAGAACGGAGTCTTAGTCATCTTGCCCATGAGGCATGGTTCGCGAGAATCAAATGATTCATGATCAAGTGATTCCAAAAGCCCATCAGCATGGAGTTTCTTCATGCGCTTTACACCAATATGACCTAAACGGCAGTGCCACAAATAAGTTGCACTATCATTATTAACTTTGCATCTTTTGGCTTCATTATTATGAATATATGTATCACTACGATCGAGATTCAATAAACCATTCACCTTGGGTGTATGACCATTGAAGGTTTTATTCATGTAAACAGAATAACAATTATTCTCTGACTTTAAATGAATAACCGTATTGCAATAAACATGATCAAATCATATTCATGATTAACACAAACACCAAATAACATTTATTTAGGTTCAACACCAATCCCAAGAGTATAGGGAGTGTGCGATGATGATCATATCAATCTTGGAACCACTTCCAACACACATCGTCACTTCACCTTTAACTAGTCTCTGTTTATTTTGCAACTCCTGTTTCAAGTTACTAATCTTTAGCAATTGAACTAGTAGCAAATACTGAGGGGTTGCTATAAACACTAGTGAAGTACACATCAATAACATGTATATCAAATATACCTTTGTTCACTTTGCCATCCTTCTTATCCGTCAAATACTTGGGACAGTTCTGGTTCCAGTGACCAGTCCCTTTGCAGTAGAAGCACTTAGTCTCAGGCTTAGGTCTAGACTTGGGCTTCTTCACTTGAGCAGCAACTTGCTTGCCGTTCTTCTTGAAGTTCCCCTTCTTCCCTTTGCCTTTTTCTTGAAACTAGTGGTCTTGTCAACCATCAACACTTGATGCTTTTCTTGATTTCTACCTTCGTCGATTTCAGCATCACGAAGAGCTTGGGAATCATTTCCGTTATCCCTTGCATATTATAGTTCATCACGAAGTTCTAGTAACTTGGTGATAGTGACTAGAGAACTCTATCACTCACTATCTTATCTGGAAGATTAACTCCCACTTGATTCAAGTGATTGTAGTACTCATACATTCTGAGCACATGCTCACTAGCTGAGCTATTCTCCTCCATCTTGTAGGCAAAGTGCTTGTCAAAGGTCTCATACCTTTCGACATGGGAATGATTCTGAAATACTAATTTCAACTCTTGGAACATTTCATATGCTCTGTGGCATTCAAAACGTCTTTGAAGCCCCGATTCTAAGCTGTAAAGCATGGTGCACCAAACTATCAAGTAGTCATCATATCGAGCTCGCCAAACGTTCATAACGTCTGCATCTGCTCCTGCAATTGGTCTGTCACCTAGCGGTGCATCAAGGACATAATTCTTCTGTGCAGCAATGAGGATAATCCTCAGATCACGGATCCAATCCGCGTCATTGCTACTAACATCTTTCAACTTAGTTTTTCTCTAGGAACATATCAAAAAATAAACGGGGAGCTACATCGCAAGCTATTGATCTACAACATAGATAAGCAAAATAATATCAGGTACTAAGTTCATGATAAATTAAAGTTCAATTAATCATATTTAAGAACTCCCACTTAGATAGACATCCCTCTAATCATCTAAGTGATCACGTGATCCAAATCAACTAAACCATGACCGATCATCACGTGAAATGGAGTAGTTTTCAATGGTGAACATCACTATGTTGATCATATCTACTATATGATTCATGCTCGACCTTTCGGTCTCAGTGTTCTGAGGCCATATCTGCATATGCGAGGCTCGTCAAGTTTAACCCGAGTATTTGTGCGTGTGCAAAACTGGCTTGCACCCGTTGTATGTGAATGTAGAGCTTATCACACTCGATCATCACATGGTGTCTTGGCACGATGAACTTTGGCAATGGTGCATACTCAGGGAGAACACTTGTACCCTAAAATTTAGTGATATATCATCTTATAATGCTACCGTCACTCAAGCGGAATAAGATGCATAAATGATAAACATCACATGCAATCAATATAAGTGATATGATATGGCCATCATCATCTTGTGCCTTTAATCTCCATCTCCAAAGCACCATCATGATCACCATCGTCACCGGCGCGACACCTTGATCTCCATTGTAGCATCGTTGTCGTCTCGCCAAATATTGCTTCTACGACTATCGCTACCGTTTAGTGATAAAGTAAAGCAATTATAGGGCGATTGCATTGCATACAATAAAGCGACAACCATATGGCTCCTTCCAGTTGCCGATAACTCCGTTACAAAACATGATCATCTCATACAATTAATTATAGCATCATGCCTTGACCATATCACATCACAACATGCCCTGCAAAAACAAGTTAGATGTTCTCTACTTTGTTGTTGCAAGTTTTACGTGGCTGCTACGGGCTGAGCAAGAACCGTTCTTACCTACGCATCAAAACCACAATGATATTTCGTCAAGTTAGTGTTGTTTTAACCTTCAACAAGGACTGGGTGTAGTCACACTCGGTTCAACTAAAGTTCGAGAAACTGACACCCGCCAGCCACCTGTGTGCAAAGAACATCGGTAGAACCAGTCTCGCGTAAGCGTATGCGTACTGTCAGTCCGGGACGCTTCATCCAACAATACCGCTGAACCAAAGTATGACATGCTGGTAAACAGTATGGCTTGTATCGCCCACAACTCACTTGTGTTCTACTCGTGCACATAACATCTACGCATAAACCTGGCTCGGATGCCACTGTTGGGGAATGCAGTAATTTCAAAAAAAAATCCTACGCACATGCAAGATCATGGTGATGCATAGCAACGAGAGGGGAGAGTGTTGTCTACGCACCCTCATAGACCGTAAGCGGAAGCGTTATGAGAACGCGGTTGATGTAGTCATATGTCTTTACAATTGACCGATCCTAGTACTGAAAGTACGGCACCTCTATGATCTGCACACGTTCGGCTTGGTGACGTCCCACGAACTCCCGATCGAGCAGAGTGTCGAGGGAGAGCTTCATCAGCACGACAGCGTGATGACGGTGATTATGATGCTACTAGAACAGGGCTTCGCCTAAGCACCACTATGATATGACCGAGGTGGATTATGGTGGAGGGGGGCACCGCACACGGCTAAAAGATCAATGATCAACTTATGTGTATATGGGGTGCCCCCTGGCCACCTATATAAAGGATGGAGGGAGGAGGAGGCTGGCCCTCATAGGGCGCGCCCAAAGTGTGGAGTCCTACTAGGACTCCCTAGTCCTAGTAGGATTCCACCTCCCACATGGAATAGGAAAAAGGGAAGGGAGAAAGAAGGAAGGAAGGGGGCGCCCCCTTTCCCTAGTCCAATTCGGACCAGTCCATGGGGAAGGGGCGCAGCCACCCTTGAGGCCTTTCTTTCCTTTCCCGTATGGCCCATTAAGGCCCAATACGAATTCCCGTAACTCTCCGGTACTCCGAAAAATACCCGAATCACTCGTAACCTTTCCGATGTCCGAATATAGTCTTCCAATATATCGATCTTTACGTCTCGACCATTTTGAGACTCCTCGTCATGTCCCCGATCTCATCTGGGACTCCGAACAAACTTCGGTACATCAAAACACATAAACTCATAATACCGATAGTCACTGAACGTTAAGCGTGCGGACCCTACGGGTTCGAGAACTATTAGACATGACCGAGACTCATCTCCAGTCAATAACCAATAGCGGAACCTGGATGCTCATATTGGTTCCTACATATTCTACGAAGATCTTTATCGGTTAAACCGCATAACAATATACGGTGTTCCCTTTGTCATCGATATGTTACTTGCCCGAGATTCGATCATCGGTATCTCAATACCTAGTTCAATCTCGTTACCGGCAAGTCTCTTTACTCGTTCCGTAATGCATCATCCCGTAACTAACTCATTAGTCACATTGCTTCCAAGGCTTATAGTGATGTGCATTACCGAGAGGGCTCAGAGATACCTCTTCGATACTTGGAGTGACAAATCCTAATATTGATCTATGCCAACTCAACAAACACCATCGGAGACACCTGTAGAGCACCTTTATAATCACCCGGTTATGTTGACGTTTGGTAGCACACAAAGTGTTCCTCTGATATTCGGGAGTTGCATGATCTGATAGTCATAGGAACATGTATAAGTTATGGAGAAAGCAATAGCAACAAACTAAATGATCATCGTGCTAGGCTAACAGAATGGGTCAAGTCAATCACATCATTCTCTAATGATGTGATCCCGTTAATCAAATGACAACTCATGTCTATGGTTAGGAAACATAACCATCATTGATTCAACGAGCTAGTCAAGTAGAGGCATACTAGTGACATTATGTTTGTCTATGTATTCACACATGTACTAATTTTTCGGTTAATACAATTCTAGCATGAATAATAAACATTTATCATGATATAAGGAAATATAAATAACAACTTTATTATTGCCTCTGCGGCATATTTCCTTTAGCAGCCCTGTAGGTCAGTACATTGAATGTACTAGCAAGTCATATCATAAGAATAATGACCCTATTTGTACATGCAATTTGGCTGGTGGAAAGCTCTAAGTTTAGATTTTGCATCAAGCTAGTTTTTTTCCTAGAATAGAAGATATTATTCTACTACTAAAACATTGCAATAGGATGAGTTGGCAAACCCAACACAACCATTCCCAAAGTTTCATTTAAAACCCAACTGTTTAACTTGAGGGTGATGAGATCTCCCAGCATATCCACTACTAGATGCCCAAGTTGTCCGTAACCGGGGACACAACTAATCGATTAGGTTTTAATACTCTGCAGAGGTTTGCGCACTTTTCCCCACAAGACTCGATCGCCTCCCTTGAAGTTCTCGCACCGCCTGGCGTCTGAGAATAGGATGACCGAGACATAGTCTTTCGAAAGTATTTCCCCTTATCCCATGGATAGGCTAGTACACCTACATATTCTACATCTGCTAGCATATCCCGGAAGAGGTCACACTAACTACTCAACTAAGCCAGAGCCCATATTTGCTTGTGGCTGCACGCGTAAGCTTCTATACATGAAAATACGTTTGATCCCTTTGATCTTGAGCGGACGGACCACTAGTGGTGCACCACCATGGATTTCCCATGCATGCCCCACTGTACTTCGCCACCATTCAAACCAAGTTTCTGCCCAGATAGTTCATTTAAGTCTTGGTCCCGATTACTACTTTGTCACTCAAGGCTCGCCATGAACACTTCCCAATCCACGTCTACATTAGCGAGGCAGAAATAAACTTACACGGTGGTGACAAGGTTGTATAGTTCAGACCTACCTCAAATGAACTACTAGGTGAAAGCATAGCCATTCGGCATAAATTCCTACCATGCAATCCTATAGCAAAGGACTACGTGCATAAATAAAGCATAGGTAATTGAAAGAATGGTCAAATGTAAACTTTCCTTGATGCTGCTAGTTGAATTCTAGAGATCGATGGTACTCGGCTTCGCACTCCGAACAGTCTATCGTCAAAGTAAAATAACATACATAAGCAATCATTCCATGGAGCAATAACATGCAACATAAAGGACTCAGAAAACCAAATGGGAATCCAACACACATAACTTGCATGCAAATAATTCTAGGTGCAAAACTATAAGTGACATAAGGTGCAAAACTGTCATGTGATCTATCGTGCATATAAAGCATAATACTTAAACTATCATAGACATATCATAGTTGTGTGAAAAAATGTTGTGGCAATGATCCAAGTGATAGGGTTGGGCTACGGTGACAAAGTGCAAAAAGAATCAACTCAAACTGAGCTACGGTTTAGGAGATATAGCCATTTGAAGTTGGAATTCAAATCTGAATAATTTCAAATTAGAATCTCACAAAAGTTTACAAAAATGACACCACTAGATAGATCTAATCATGAAGAATTTTCCGCTGGTTTCATCTAATTTGGATCTACGATAAAAAAGATACGGCTATCCGAAGTTCAGGGACTAATCTATAAAATTCAGGGACTAAGCAGAAAAAGAAATAACTGCAAACAGGCCCCTGGCCACGTGGCAAACTTCTATAGGCTGGAAGTTGTCCGTTGCGGGACTTATACGGCGATCGGTTGCTAAATAGGAAAAACACTATGCGGTGGCTAACAAAAAAACCAACAATCGGTTTTAATCAAAACCGTTCGGTTTAACTAAAATTGGGTTAGCCGATCTAATACTATAAATATATAAAAAAACTAAACGAATGGGGAGGGCGAGCGGCTCACAGTGGCGATGACATCGTACAGGAGACGGTGGCGTTGGCTTGGGCGAGGGACGGCGGACGGGTCGACCGCTGCGGGTGGCCTCCGGCGGGAGGGAAGGAGACGAACGGAATGGGTGCGGTGTGGGTGGTGCGGTCGTGGAGGTGGCTCGTGTCGGGGATGTCTGGGTCATGCTGCATGAGGACGGCGGCTCTGTGCTCCAGCGAGGACACAGGTGGTCGGGACGGCGCCTCCGGCGAGACCTGGGTGGCAAAAACATGTCAAAATGACGCGGGATGGCGAGGCAAGTTGATTGACAGGTAATAAGAGGGTTCGAGTGTGCCAACGGCGACGGAAATGGCGACGAGAACCTCCGGCTCCAGTGAGATGCGAAACGACGGGGCGGCGGCTACGAGTGGTGAGAGGGCTAGCGAAGTGGCTGAATGGAGATAGGGGGCTTCGGGGATTTTATAGGCGCGGAGAGGAGGCGCGGTGGTTGCAGGCGGTGACGGTGTGAGCTCTATCCGAGCGGAGCGAGTGGGAGGTTAGGGACGATGGGCGGACCCCATGCGTCAGCAGCAGCAGCGGATAGTGAGCGAATGGAGGAGAGGGCGGCTCATGCGTGGGGTGCTGGCCTCCTGGCGCTTGCATGGCTGGCCGCTGGCTGCCCTAGCATTGCGGCTGGGCCATGGCCTCGCTGGCCTGTGGCTGGGCCGGTGGGCTCGCGCGCGTGTGTGTGAGTGTGTGTGCGTTTTTTTAAGAGAAAGAAAACTCCAACAGAAGGAAATTAATTACAAATTCTAGATAGGCACATTATATACCAAAATGCTGAGAAAAATACCAAGAATAAGATGAACTATTTTCCAAGTTCACATAAATTCTATAAAAATTCATAAAAGTTAAACAGTGCTACTGTTGCATTTAAAATCAATAAAAACATTTTTTAAATAGGAAAATTATTTCAAATTTATTTTCTCCTAATTTTCTATTGAAGGGAATCATTTTACCCTTATTTCCATTTATTTATTTTTAGGAGAAAAATAATTTGAATAGAAACCCAAATAACTCCCAACTAGATTTGAATTTGGAATTTCAAACAACTTCAAATGGAAAATGAGTTTCAAATAACTTCAAAGTGACTTCCAAATTGTTCCTTTGAAACTTCCAACTCTCTTTCTTCTAATTTGAAGAAGTCGTTTTATCTTCCCTCATGAACTCATTGAGTTGCTTAAAGTTTCTGAGTTTGAAATATTTCAAATGGAATTCAAATCATTTTCAAACCCCTTTTCATTTCTTTAAATGAAAGAAGTCATATTATCTTCACTCTAGGGTTTTGTAATGAAATGAATTTGAATTCATGGGTATCAAAAATGCAAGATGAAGGTTTTGGAAAGCCCTTTTATTCCCACTCATTCAACTTTCAAAAAGTTTCAATTTCCACTCAATTTCACACAATCAATCACACAACAAACAAACAATCATAATTATTTCTTTAATATAACATTCCAAAATTTAGAATTTTGGGATGTTACAAACTACCACCCTTAAAATGAATCACGTCCTCAAGATTCGGAGAGGCTGGAAAGAAGGTTAGGTTTGGGGCGGTGGGTCTCCTTGAAAATCCATTCATCAAGACAAGGTATGGGGTGCTACCACCCTTAGAAGCACGGTTATGGTTCCAACAAAAATCATGTACTCTATCCTTTGGGTTGACCGTGTTGGTCTTCTCATATTCTCCGAGATAACTCCTTCACTTGTGCTCTTCCGGTAAGGGCATGAACTTTTCCTCAAAATCTGGAGTCCTTGCATCAAATAAGATGTTGGGAAACGTAGCATGCAATTTCAAAAAAATTACTCGCTCACACAAGATCTATCTAGGAGATGCATAGCAAGGAGAGGGGGAGAGTGTGTCTACGCACCCTTGTAGACCAATAGCGGAAGCATTTGCTAACGCGGTTGATGTAGTCGAACTTCTTCTAGCTCCTACCGATCAAGCTCCGAATGTACGACACCTCCTAGTTCTGCACACATTCAGCGCGATGACGTCGCTCGCCTTCTTGATCCAGCAAGGTGTCGAGGAAGTAGATGAGTTCCATTAGCACGACAGTGTGGGAACGGTGATGATGAAGTGATTCTCGCAGGGCTTTGCCTAAGCACCGTAAAACTATGACCGGGGGTGTAAACTGTGGAGGAGGCACCGCACACGGCTAACGATTGTTGTTGTGTGTTCTAGGAGCCCCCTCCCCACATATATATAGGTGGGAGGGGGAGGAGAGGTGGCTAGGGGCGCCCTAGGGTTGGCCGCTGCCCCCTCGGGGCCCTGCCTTGGCCTGCGCCCCCCTTTTCCATGTATGCATGAAGGGGGAGGAAAGAGGGGTGAGGGAAGGAAGTGGGAATCCAAATGCAAACTTTCTTTTCCCTTTCCCCATTTCCTTCTCCTCCTCCTATAGCCTTATAGGGTGCACCAGCCCCTTGTGGGCTGGTGTGTTCCTTCACAAGGCCCATATGGCCCATAGGCTTGCTGGGGTACCCGAAACACCTTCCGGTGACCCGATAAGTACCCAATACCCTCCGGAACACTTCCGGTGTCCGAATACCATCGTCCTATATATCAATCTTTACCTCTCGACCATTTAGAGACTCCTCGTCATGTCCGTGATCTCATCCAGGACTCCGAACAACATTCAGTCACCAAATCACAAAACTTATATAATATTATATCGTCATCGAATGTTGAGCGTGCGGACCCTACGGGTTCGAGAACTATGTAGACACGACCGAGACACTTCTCTGGTCAATAACCAATACTGGAACCTGGATGCTCATATTGGCTCCTACATATTCTATGAAGATATTTATCGATCAAACTGTTATGACAACATACGTTATTCCCTTTGTCCATCAGTATGTTACTTGCCCAAGATTCGATCGTCGGTATCTACATACCTAGTTCAATCTCTTTACTGGCAAGTCTCTTTACTCGTTCCATAATACATCATCCTAAAACTAACTCATTAGTCACTTTGCTTGCAAGGCTTCTTATGATGTGCATTACCGAGAGGGCCCAGAGATACCTCTCCGATACTCGGAGTGACAAATCCTAATCTCGATCTATGCCAACCCAAAAAAACACCTTCGGAGATACCTGTAGAGCATCTTTATAATCACCCAGTTACGTTGTGATGTTTGATCGCACACAAGGTATTCCTCCGGTACTCGGGAGTTGCATAATCTCATAGTCGAAGGAATATGTATTTGACATGAAGAAAGCAATAGCAATAAAACTAAACGGTCAATATGCTAAGATAACGGGTCGGTCTTGTCCATCACATCATTCTCCTAATGATTTGATCCTGTTCATCAAATGACAACACATGTCTATGGTTAGGAAACTTAACCATTTAAGATTAACGAGCTATTCTAGTAGAGGCTTACTAGGGACATAGTGTTTTATCTATGTATCCACACATATATCAAGTTTTTGGTTGATACAATTCTAGCATGAATAATAAACATTTATCATGATATAAGGAAATATAAAATAACAACTCCATTATTGCCTCTAGGGCATATTTCCTTCGGTCTCCCACTTGCACTAGAGTCAATAATCTAGTTCACATCGCCATGTGATTTAACACCAGTAGTTCATATCTTTATGTGATTAACACCCATAGTTCACATCGCCATGTGACCAACACCCAAAGGGTTTACTAGAGTTAATAATCTAGTTCACATCGCTATGTGATTAACACCCAAAGAATACTAAGGTGTGATCACGTTTTGCTTGTGAGAGAAGTTTAGTCAACGGGTCTGCCACATTCAGATCCGCATGTATTTTGCAAATTTCTATATCTACAATACTCTGTATGGAGCTACTATAGCTAATTGCTCCCACGTCAATACATATCTAGATTGAGACTTAGAGTCATCTAGATTAGTGTCAAAGCTTGCATCGATGTAACTCTTTACGACGAACTCTTTATCACCTCCATAACCGAGAAACATTTCCTTAGTCCTCTTTAAGGTAACTAAGGATAATTTTGACCGTTGTACAGTGATCTAGTCCTGATACCACTTGATAGAGGCGAGGGTGTCCCGATCTTTCGATGAGATGATAACTATCGATTTGGTGGAGACAACTTTGACGATCCGACTACAAACGTGCACGACGTTGCGCCTTAGCAATCGCTAAACCAATCTCTTGAGGTTACTGACGATGCCGGAAGCACGGTCAGCCTGACCACGAAGGTCTATTCCTGCAAGCAATCGAAGAACGAGCAAGAATATGATAAAGCAATCTGAATATTGCAAATATATATGAGGTATTGATAATTATGGGGATCCGGAAGCGGTCTTGGTCTGGTCGTTGGACACAAACGAAGTACACGAAGTTGCAATGGCTAACTTTTAACTAAACAAATCCCAAGGAAAAAGCTACTAGATGGATCTACTTATATAGGAGCAAGGGGTGGCGGCCAAGGAGGTGGGAGGACGTCCCAAGGCAGCCTAAAACTAACCCTAGGTCGTACAAGGCTCATGGGCCCAAGTGGAGGTGATGCAACACCTTTGGGCTTCTAGTTTGACTCGGATTCTGCTGCAACGTCAGATTGTTTCGTCCGTAACTCAACGCTCCGGACGAATTTGAAGGTGAATCCAATTGGGATGGAAAGAGCACGGAATCTAGTTTCCAACAAAAAAAGAATCACCCAATTCGGAGTCCGTATGAAAAAGTTATTGACGTTTTGAGTCAGGTATGTCTGTGCAGTCCGAATCTGAATCCAGAACGTGAGAGACTTGGACTCTATCTTCTCTTGGCCCAAAAGTGACGTGAGAGGACTTTTTGAACACAACCTAAACATCTCCTTTTCCCATATCTTCATATGTGGATTGTACAAATGTCCCATACACCTGCAATTAGACAAAACACAAAAGTGTGTGAAGTATTTTTGTTCTGGATAACATAAATAGACTATTGAATAGTTTGCATTAGAAATCACCTGACAAATATGCATGTATGCAATATTTTTGGTCGTATCCAAGGTAGTCATGTCCTCATCAGATCTAGTCCTGGATCACTATTGTACCCCCTTGCCAAACGCATGGCAAGATACATAACAGGTTTGGTACATAGCATGGCATACTTTATAGAACCTATGGTTGAGGCATAGGGAATGACTTCCATTCTTTTTTTATCTTCTGTCGTGGTCAGGTTTTGAGTCTTTACTCAACTTCACACCATAAAATACAAGCAAGAACTCTTCTTTGACTGATCCATTTTGAACTCCTTCAAACTCTTGTCAAGGTATGAACGCATTGAAAGTCTTATCAAGCATATTGATCTATCTCTATAGATCTTGATGCCCAATATATAAGCAGCTTCACCGAGGTATTTCATTGAAAAATTCTTATTCAAATATCCTTTTATGATATCCAGAGATTCTACATCATTTCCAATCAACAATATGTCATCCACATATAATATCAGAAATGCTACAGAGATCCCACTCACTTTCTTGTAAATACAGGCTTCACCATAGGTCTGTATAAAACCATATGCTTTGATCACCTCATCAAAATGTATATTCCAACTCCGAGATGCTTGCACCAGTCCATAGATGGATCGTTGGAGCTTGCACACTTTGTTAGCACCTTTAGGATCGACAAAACCTTCTGGTTGCATCATATACAACTCTTCTTTCAGAAATCCATTAAGGAATGCAGTTTTGACGTCCATTTGCCAGATTTCATAATCATAAAATGCGGCAAGTGCTAACATGATTCAGACAGACTTAAGCATCGTTATGGGTTAGAAAGTCTCATCGTAGTCAACTCCTTGAACTTGTCGAAAACCTTTCATGACAAGTCAAGCTTTGTAGACAGTAACATTACCATCAATCTCAGTCTTCTTCTTGAAGATCCATTTATTCCCCATGGCTCGCTGATTATCGGGCAAGTCAGCCAAAGTCCACACTTTGTTCTCATACATGGATCCTATCTCAGATTTCATGGCCTCAAGCCATTTATCTCAATCTGGGATCATCATTGCTTCTTCGTAGTTCGTCGGTACGTCACGGTCTAGTAACATGACTTCCAGAACAGGATTACCGTACCACTCTGGTGCGGAACATGCTCTGGTTGACCTACGAGGTTCGGTAGTAACTTGATCTGAAGTTTCATGATCATTATCATTAGCTTCCTCTCTAGTTGGTGTAGGCATCACGGGAACGGTTTTCTGTGATGAGCTACTTTCAAATTCAAGAGAAGGTACAATTACCTCATCATGTTCTACTTTCCTCCCACTCACTTCTTTCGAGAGAAACTCCTTCTCTAGAAAGTTTCCATTCTTGGCAACAAATATCTTGCCTTTGGATTTGTGGTAGAAGGTGTACCCAATTTCTTTCTTCTGGTATCCTTTAAAGATGCACTTCTTCGATTTGGGTTCGAGCTTATCAAGTTGAAGCCTTTTGACATAAGTGTCGCAACCCCAAACTTTAAGGAACGACAGCTTAGGTTTCTTACCAAACCACATTTCATACGGTGTTGTCTCAACGGATTTAGACGGTGCCCTATTTAACGTGAATGCAGTTGTCTCTAATGCATAACCCCAAAACGATAGTGGTAAATCGGTAAGAAAAATCATAGATCACACCATATCTAATAAAGTACGGTTACGATGTTCGGACACACCATTACGCTGTGGTGTTCCAGGTGGCGTGAGTTGTGAAACTATTCCACATTGTTTTAAATGAAGGCCAAACTCATAACTCAAATATTCTCGTCCACGATCAGATCGTAGAAACTTTATTTTCTTGTTACGGTGATTGCCCACTTCACTCTGAAATTCTTTGAACTTTTCAAATGTTTCAAACTTGTGTTTCATTAAGTAGATATACCCATATCTGCTCAAATCATTTGTGAAGGTCACAAAATAATAATACCTGCCCCGTGCCTCAACACTCATCGGACCAGATACATAGGTATGTATTATTTCCAATAAGTCATTGGCTCGCTCCATTGTTCCGGAGAACGGAGTTTTAGTCGTCTTGCCCATGAGGTATGGTTCGCAAGTATCAAATGATTCATAATCAAGTAATTCCAAAAGTCCATCTGCATGGAGTTTCTACATGCGCTTTACACCAATATGACCTAAACGGCAGTGCCACAAATATGTTTCACTATCATTATCAGCTTTGCATCTTTTGGCATCAATATTATGAATATGTCTATCACTACGATCGAGATTAAATAAACCATTTACATTGGCTGTATGACCATAGAAGGTTTTATTCATGTAAACAGAACAACAATTATTGTCTAACTTAAATGAATAACTGTATCGCAATAAATATGATCCAATCATATTCATGCTTAACGCAAACACCAAATAACATTTATTTAGGTCCAACACTAATACTGAAGGTAGAGGGAGTGTGTGATGGTGATCTTATCAAACTTGGAATCACTTCCAACACACATCGTCACCTCGCCCTTAACTAGTCTCTGTTCATTTTGCAACTCATGTTTTGAGTTACTAATCTTAGCAACTGAACCGGTATCAAATACCCTGGGGTTACTATGAACACTAGTAAAGTACACGTCAATAACATGTATATCAAATATACCTTTGTTCACTTTGCCATCCTTCTTATCCGCCAAATACTTGGGGCAGTTCTGCATGCAGTGACCAGTCCCTTTGCAGTAGAAGCATTCAATTTCAGGCTTGGGTCCAGCTTTGGGCTTCTTCATGGGAGTGGCAACTTGCTTGTCATTCTTTTTGAAGTTCCCTTTCTTTTCCTTTACCCTTTTTCTTGAAACTAGTGGTCTTGTTAACCATCAACACTTGATGCTCTTTCTTGATTTCTACCTTCGCCGATTTCAGCGTCACGAAGAGCACGGGAATTTTTTTTCTGTTATCCCTTGCACATTATAGTTCATCACGATGTTCTAGTAGCTTGGTGACAGTGACTAGAGAACTTTGTCAATCACTATCTTATCTGGAAGATTAACTCCCACTTGATTCAAGCGATTGTAGTGCCCAGACATTCTGAGCACATGCTCACTAGCTAAGCTATTCTCCTCCATCTTTTAGGCAAAGTACTTGCCAGAGGTCTCATACCTCTCGACACGGGCATGAGTCTGAAATTCCAATTTCAGCTCTTGGAACATCTCATATACTCCGTGGCGTTCAAAACATTTTTGAAGTCCAAGTTATAAGCCGTAAAGCATGGCGCACTAAACTATTAAGTAGTCATCATATCGAGCTTGCCAAACATTCATAATGTCTGCATCTACTCCTGCAATAGGTCTGTCACTCAGCGTTGCATCAAGGACATAATTCATATGTGCAGCAATGATGATAACCCTCGGATCATGGACCCAGTCCGCATTATTGCTACTATCATCTTTCAACTTTTCTCTAGGAACATATCAAAAATATATAGGAGCTATATCGCGAGCTATTGATCTACAACATAGATATGCAAATACTATCAGGACTAAGTTCATGACAAATTAAGTTCAATTAATCAAATTACTTAAGAAGTCCCACTTAGATAGACA
Organism: Triticum dicoccoides; assembly: GCF_002162155.2. Taxonomy (NCBI): domain Eukaryota; kingdom Viridiplantae; phylum Streptophyta; class Magnoliopsida; order Poales; family Poaceae; genus Triticum; species Triticum dicoccoides. The sequence continues at coordinate 220,110,815 of NC_041380.1, forward strand.
CCCCTCAAGTCATCTAAATGATATGTGATCCAAATCAACTAAACCATGTCCGATCATCACGTGATGTCGGCGTTCTGGGAACAGGGGTCCCCAGACTTGCCTACCTGCGGCCCATGGCATGGCTGAGCTAGCAGGTCTGTACGGCATGTCTTCATCGATGAGGTATTCAAGACCCTCGCGAGGGGCCAAGCCTCGCGAGGTGGACGATGCAAGACCTCCTCAGGAGCGGCCTCGCCAGGAAGGCTCACGAGGGGCGGAGAGATCAAGGCAAGGCAAACCTCGCGAGGTCCTCGTGACATGAGCCATGACAATCGAGACCAGGTGGGCGCCAGGCGGGCGCCAGCGCGCGCAGTGTCCTTGCTTCCTCTTTTGTGCCAAGGGGGCAAGCACAGGAGCGGAGTACTGAGGCATCAAATAAAGGTTCCCATTATCGGTGCAACGAGACCAAGACCAGCAGGACGGCAAGACGGAGGTCACCATGGAGCCCAAGACGGCGTCACCACCAGAGCCTTTTGTAGGCGAAGACTACTTTTGTCAGGATAAGCTGTATTAGCTGTCCCCTTTCAAATTGACCGTTGTTGGCTCCCTTCCCGCTCACTATTTGGGGAGAGGACCAGGGCCTATATAAGTAGAACTAGCCACCATAGTAGGGGGGACGAGACGAAAGAGGGAGAACTCATTCAGAGGCATCTCACCCACACAAGTTGGCCAAGCACAAGAACACCTCAACCTCAGGAGGCTGTTCTTCCCCTTGTACTGTTCATCATCAGCCCAAGAGGCAATCCACCACCACCACACTAGAGTAGGGTATTACACCACAACGGTGTCACGAACCAGTATAAATCTTGTGTCTTTGTGTTGCGAGTTCGTGGAGTTCATCCGCGAGATCTTAGCCGTGGATCGATAGGGAGAAAACCTTCGCGCGCACCCCAGTGTTCGAACCTCGAGGGTTTTGCTGGAACCCATGGTCCGACATTTGCCGCGCCAAGTAGGGGGTGCGACGTAGCTTCTCTTCCGTCGATCTGCGCTCCGTCGCCACCGCGCTTCACCCACATGGCAGGCGCCCTGCCACCGACTCTAACGGCCAGCATCGACGACGGGGCCAGAGGGCTCCGAGCCCTGGCCGCCGCCCTGCGGCGCGTGCGGTGGCCACCCAAGTTCAAGCCGGAGATGCCGCCGCGCTACGACGGCGCAGCGGACCCGTCAGCTTCCCTGCTAGCATATGAGGAGGCCGTCCTCGAGGTCGGGGCAATGACAAGGTCATGGCCAACTGGCTTCCCATGGCCCTCGTCGGCGAGCCGCGCGCCTGGCTGCTCAACCTTCCCGGATCCACGGTGGTTTCTTGGGAGGAGCTGCGTGACCTCTTCACTGCGCGCTACGCGGCACCGGCGCACCACGCGGTCGCGGCCCTGCTAGGCGGCTCACAGGCGCCGCCTTCAGACTGCCATATCAAGTCGTTCCTCCGCCAGATTGGTGCCGCTTCCAAGCGCTCGGGGGCTCCGCTGGGCTGGGCTGCGCCTGAGGCCGACCTCACCTTCATCTCAGAAGACCACCCCGTCACCACCACTAGCTCGGGCATGCTTCCGATGCTCTGCACCCCACCATCTGCAACGTTGCCGTCACCAAGACCCTCATTGACGGCGGCGCTAGCCTCAACTTGCTCTCCGTGGAAGCCTTCAGCCTTCTTCACGTGCCGCTCGAGCGGCTCAGCCTCAGCAAGCCTTTCTTAGGAGTTGGTGGTGGCGCTGCCCGCTCCCTGGGGCAGATCCGCCTTCCCGACGCCTTCGGCACGCGCGACAACTACCGCACCGAGCTGGTCGACTTCGACATCGCCCGCATCGGCCTCCCATACAACGCCATCCTCGGGTACCCCGCTCTGGCCCAGTTCATGGCGGCGACTCATCCAGCCTGCAACCTCATGAAGATGCCTGGAAGCAAAGGTGTCCTCACCGTCGAGGGGGACACCAAGGAGGCCGTGATGGTGCTCAAACTTGCCTTCAGGACCGCTACGACGGCACAGCCCATCGGCGCCGGTGCCCCCGAGGCCAAGGAGGCTGCGCCAACCAAGAAGAAGAAGTTGTTCACCCAAGACAAGGCAGAAACGAAGCAGGTGCCAGTCGATGAGGACGGCTCCTCAGGAGCCACCTTCACCATAGGTGCCGGCCTCAACCCCAGCCAAGAGGAAGCATTGGTAAAGTTCTTGCTAGTGAACAAGGATATATTCGCGTGGGAGCCCAATCAGCTGGTGGGGGTCCCGAGAGAGGTGATTCAGCACCACTTAAGGGTATGCCCAATGTGCGCCCTGTGAAGCAGCGAGCAAGGCGGCAGTCCACGGAGAAGCAGGCCTTCATCGTCCAAGAGACCCGCAAGTTGGAGGCGGAAGGAGCCATTCGTGAGGTTAGGTACCCCGAATGGCTGGCGAACCCCGTCGTGGTGCCTAAGAAAGGCGGGAAGGAGCGAATGTGCATCGACTTCACCAACCTCAACAAGGCGTGCCCTCAAGATCCGTTCCCTCTCCCGCACATCGACCAGATCATCGACTCCACTGCCGAGTGCGACCTACTGTGCTTCCTGGATGCGTTCTCAGGGTATCACCAAATCAAGATGGCGGTGGAAGATGTAGAGAAGACAGCCTTTCTGACCCCGTGTGGGGTGTACTCCTACACCTGTATGCCCTTCGGACCGCGCAACGCGGGTGCGACCTTTCAGCAGCTGATGCACATCGCTTTAGGGCGGCAGCTCGGGAGGAACACGGAGGCCTACGTCGACGACATTGTGGTGAAGTCTCGGGAGGCGAGAACCTTGATCCAAGACTTGAAGGAGACCTTCGAAAGCCTGCACTAGGTGAACTTGCGGCTTAACCCGGAAAAGTGTGTGCTCGGTGTCCCTTCCAGCAAGCTGCTGGGATTCCTCGTGTCACACAGAGGGATCGGGGCGAACCCGGAGAATATCAAGGCCATTGAGGACATGAGCCCACCGTAGACCCTCAAGGAAATGCAGAAGCTGGCTGGTTGGGTGACTGCGTTGGGGCGCTTCATCTCCAAGCTGGGAGAGCGCGCCTTACCCTTCCTCAAGTTGATGAAGAAGAAGGGCCCGTTTGAGTGGACTCCGGAGGCTGACCGAGCCTTCCAAGACCTCAAGAGATACCTGACCAGCCCTCCGGTGATGGTGGCGCCACGGCTCTCGAGCCTCTAGTACTTTATCTTACCGCCACCCCATACTCCGCCAGCGCTGCGCTAGTGGCAGTTCGGGAGGAGCACCAGGCCAAGAGCATGCTGCGCCAAGCTATGCCGCCAGCCGAGATGACGCAACAAGGCGCAGCAAGAGCCATAGTGGCAGCAACAGAAGACCAAGCTCAGTAGGACGACGCCGTAGAGATTCCCGCAAGTGATCAGGCACTAGGGGTCCCGCCACCTCAGGAGGCATCCCAACTTTCACAAGACACGGGCCTCACGAACACGCCGGTCCTCGTCGAGCACACGGTGTATTTCGTCAGCATGGTGTTGAGGGATGTGAGGGCACGATATCCCATGCCTCAGAAGCTCCTGCTCGCGCTCCTGGTGGCCTCACGCAAGTTGCGGCACTACTTCCAAGGCCACCCTATCAAGGTCGTCTCGGCCTACCCATTGGAGAGGGTGCTTAGGAGCCCCAACTCCGCTAGAAGGGTCGCCGAGTGGAACATCGAGCTGCAGGCGTTCCAGTTGGAGTTTAGCACTACCAGGGTCATCAAGGGAGCTGCACTCGCTGATTTTGTGGCGGCATGGACGGATGCCCCGGCACTTGAAGTGGGCGAGGACCGGTCCACCTCCCTAGGAAGTGAGGCGCCCGGCAGATGGGTCATGTATTTTGATGGTGCCTTCGCGCACCACGGTGTGGGGGCTGGAGCAGTACTCATCTCGCCCACGCAGGACAAGCTCTACTATGTTGTGCAGCTCTGTTTTCAGCAGGGCGAGAAGGTCTCCAACAACATCGCAGAATACGAAGGCCTCATAGCTGGCTTGAAGGTCGCGGCATCTCTAGGGGTAAAGCGCCTCACCTTTAGGGGCGACTCACAGCTCCTAGTCAACTTCTCCAACAAAGTATATGAGCCAAAGGACGAGCACATGGAGGCGTACCTCACAGAGGTACGTAAGATGGAAAAGCAGCTCCTAGGCCTGGAGGTGCAGCATGTGCCCCCGTGGCACCAACAAGGAAGCCGACGACATCGCCAGGAGGGCATCCAAGAGGCAGCCCCAAGAGCCTGGCGTCTTCGAGGAGCGGCTCTTCAAGCCGTCAGCGACGCCACCACTTTCAAGCACGGCACGGCCTCGGGAGGAGCTCCCACAACCGCCTGCCACGGGAGCCCCAGCTTGTGGCCCGACCTCAGGAGCTCGCTTGCTCTTGGCGCTCGAGCCCCAAGAGGGATGTTGGACCAAGGAATTCAAGGAATATCTGAGGCAAGGGGCGCTACCGGAGAAGGAAGAGGATGCAGAGCGCGTGGCCCGGCAAGCCATGGCATACCTCATCCAGGACGGTGAGTCGTATAGGAAGCAGCCAAATGATGTTTCATTGCGTTGCATTTCCAGGGACCAGGAGGAGGAGTTGCTGATTGACATACATGGCGGGGACTGCGGACACCACTTGTCGTCATGGACTCTTGTCGGCAAGGTGTTCCGCAGTGGATTCTACTGGCCCACGGCGCTCAACGACGCAGTTGAGCTGGTGAAGTCCTGTGAAGCTTGCCAGTTCCACGCCAAGCAGATCCATCAGCCAGCTCAGGGCCTCCAAACTATACCGCTCACATGGCCATTCACGGTCTGGGGGCTGGATATCTTGGGCCCATTCCCTCGAGCGCCAGGGGGCTACCACTACCTCTACATCGCCATCGACAAGTTCACCAAGTGGGCGGAAGTGGAAGCCGTCCGCACCATCCCAGCTGGTTCCATGGTTAAGTTCATCAAGGGCCTCGTGAGCCATTTCGGGGTCCCCAACCACATCATCACCGACAATGGCTCGCATTTCACCAGTAATCTCTTCAAAACATAATGGGCTCACCTTGGAACGCAGATCTGCTACGCTTCGGTGGCGCACCCCAGGAGCAATGGCCAGGCTGAACGCGCCAACGCGGAGGTCCTGAGAGGCCTCAAGACCAGGACCTTCAGGAAGAAGCTCGAGGCCTGCGGCAGGGGCTGGCACGACGAGCTCCAGTCCGTGTTGTGGTCCATCTGCACCACCGCCACTAAGCCGACGGGAGAGACCCCGTTCTTCCTTGTCTATGGAGCCGAAGCGGTCCTCCCTCATGAGGTCAAGCATCGCTCCGCACGGGTCCTGGCATTTGATGAAATGCAGCAGGACACCATGCGGGGGATGGACCTTGTACTGGGGGAGGAACATCGCCACGAAGCTGCACTGAGGGCCGCAAGGTACCAGCAGGCACTATGGCGATACCACTGTCGCAACATCCGCTCCAAGACGCTCGAGGCAGGCGACCTCGTCCTGAGGCGGTTCCTCTCTAGGAAAGGGTTGCACAAGCTCTCACCCATGTGGGAGGGCCCGTTCAGGGTCGTCCATATCTCCAGGCATGGCGCTGCGCGCCTGGAGATAGTGGACAGGGTGCCCATCCAGAACGCCCGCAACATCCAGCACCTCCGGAAGTTCTACCCACGAAGCAAGGCCCAGTGCCTGTGAAGCAAGGCCCAGTGCCTGTGAATAAAGGCCCAGTGCCTGTGAAGAAGGCCCGGTGCCTGTGAAGAATCGCCGCCTGTGACACTCTCACGTAATAATGAGTGGGCTGTACATGCCCCGGAGTCTCAGGAGTGCCGCCCTCGGGCCTCGGGGCTCCCTCCCACGCCTAGTGGCAGCACTTAGCTCCGCGCTGGTGAGAAGACTTGAATACTAGACTAGGTGTCGGACGCGGCTTTTCATTCGCTTTCCATAGTTGGCTCGCCTTCTCTTAATGAAGTTTGCTTCTGGTGTTCCTTTTTGATTTGGTTCCATCGCCTTTTGCCACCTTTTCTGAATCTAGTTCGCTTATGTTCAATCTCTCGCATACCTCGCGAGGGGGCTAGGCAGGTGCCTTCGCGAGGGTTTCTTCCTCCTGTGTTGGTCCTTCTCTCTGCCTTCGGTCTGCTTTCTCGCGAGGCACCCTCATTCGAGCCCAGAAGTCGGCACATCTCTCCTAATCCGTGCCCCTCAGGTACCGTGATATGAAGCGCTGGGTCAAGGCTCGGGTGAATGATAAGTCTCCTAGCGAGCTTCCTAACGGATTTTTTGCAGTTCCTGAGCAACCACTAAGCCAAGACGGGCACGAGGAAACAAGTGCCTCCTGAAGAAGAGGCTGTCCCGAATGCGCCAGGCTAAGTTATCTCCGCACAAAATAACAACACAGCACGGAAATAACAAGCATAGCGTAATGATTGAGGAATCACAGTTTGATACACACCCCTCCGGGCCCATACTGGTTTCATTTTAATGCAGGAAAGAAAAGAGGAACAAAACAAAACCGGTGTTGCAGCGAACCACGGGGCCAGGCCTCCAGCAACGTCCCGAGCTTAGCCGGATCCCTCCTTGCGCTTCACGGAGGCGCGGCGATCAGACGATCCGCTACCACCTTTGAAGCGAGCGTGGCGGCGTGGCAGCTGGTCGTAGCCACCGCTGCTGGAGCTTTCGCCAAGAGAAGAGCCACCGTAGCTGGACGAGGCACGGCCGGCGGGCTAGCCCTCGTCGCGGCCATTGCCGAGACCGAGCACCTCCTCGCCGTCGTTCGTCTCGGGGCAGCACCCGGTGCGGCGACCATCTTCCCCAAACACCCTCATGTAGAGGGTCCCATCACCGTCCTACTTGAAATGGAGGGTGCACCGCCTGCCCAGGCCGCGCGCGCGGGCGAACGTCTGCCAACTGCGGGCCATAGTTATGTTGCCCGCAGCAGAGACTTCAACCGCGACCCAGGAGGCCCTGCTGCAGCAGTCATCCCCCTGCGGCCAAAGCCCGCCTGGACCAGAGGTCGGCAGCTCGTCGACGAAGAAGCGCGGAAGCTGAAGCCAGTTGCCGGTCGGATCCTCCGACCAAACAACGAACTCCGGCAGCACCTCTGCCGAGTGGAAGCGTGGCCGGGGAAGCCGCGCAACCACGGCACGTCTCACCTCATCGACGGGGCTGCCATGACCGGATGGACCCCCACCACACGCAGCGGCGCCACCCCGGGAGTGGGGGGCCACGGCAGGAGTCGTGGTGTGCTTGCGGGGATGGTCGCGTCCCCGCTTGGGCGCCGGGGAGCCGGGCCCCTCGCGAGGGGCCTTTCCTTCCTCCGCGGCGGAGAACCTCTTTGACGGCACCATTGAAGTCGATGGTGGAGCAGAGGAGGAAGAAGCAGGCGGAATGGGAAGAAGTGGGGGACGGGGGCTCCGCCCCCTTCCTCATTTATAGCATGAGAAGGGCAACCAGCGCCCCCCATGATCACACGTAATGATGGTTTTCCTTGCATGTCGCAGGGACTTGTCAAGTCGGGAAGTTGCCGAGGCAGCGTGGGGAAGCAAAGACGCCCACGTCCAATCAACCGCCACGCGTCAACTGAGGTTGCGGGCTTTTGGGGCCCACGGTGCTCCGTGCTTGACCTTTGGCTTCGCCTCAAAGCCGAGCCCAAGCACGCCTTGGGCCCAGGGGCTACTGTCGGTGTTCTGGGAACGGGGGTCCCCAGACTTGCCTGCCTGCGGCCCACGGCGTGGCTAAGCTAGCAGGTCTGTATGGGCCGTCTTCATCGACGAGGTATTCAAGACCCTCGCGAGGGGCCAAGCCTCGTGAGGCGGACGACGCAAGACCTTCTCAGGAGCGGCCTCGCCAGGCAGGCTCATGATGGGCAGAGAGATCAAGGCAAGGCAAACCTCGTGAGGTCCTCGTGACGTGAGCCATGACGATCGAGACCAGGCGGGCGCCAGCGTGCAGTGTCCTTGCTTCCTCTTTGGTGCCAACAGGGCAAGCGCGGGCGTGGAGTACCGAGGCATCAAGGAAAGGTTCCCATATCGGTGTAACGAAACCAAGAGCAGCAGGACAGCAAGACGGAGGTCACCATGGAACCCAAGACGGAGTCACCACTAGAGCCTTTTGCAGGCGAAGACTACTTTTGTCAAGATAAGCTGTACTAGTTGTCCCCTTTCAAATTGGCCGTTGTTGGCTCCCTTCCCGCTCAATATTTAGGGAGAGGACCAGGGCCTATATAAGTAGAACTAGCCACCACGGTAGGGGGGACGAGATGAAAGAGGGAGAACTCATTCAGAGGCATCTCACCCACACAAGTTGGCCAAGCACACGAACACCTCAACCTCAGGAGGCTGTTCTTCCCCTTGTACTGTTCATCATCATCCCAAGAGGCAATCCACCACCACCACACTGGAGTAGGGTATTACACCACAACGGTGGCCCGAACTAGTATAAATCTTGTGTATTTGTGTTGCAAGTTCGTGGAGTTCATCCGTGAGATCTTAACGAGCTAGGGCGTGGATCGATAGGGAGAAAACCTTCACGCGCGCCCCAGTGTTCGAACATCGAGGGTTTTGCCAGAACCCGTGATCCGACATGTGAGATGGAGTAGTCATCAATGGTGAACATATCTATGTTCATCATATCTACTATATGATTCATGTTCGACCTTTCGGTCTCTAGTGTTCCGACGCCATGTTTGTACATGCCAGGCTCGTCAAGTTTAACCCGAGTATTCTGCATGTGCAAAACTGTCTTGCACCCGTTGTATGTGAACATAGAGTCTATCACACCCGATCATCACATGGTGTCTCAACACGACGAATTGTCGCAACGGTGCATACTCAGGGAGAACACTTATACCTTGAAATTTAGTTAAGGGATCATCTTATAATGCTATCGCCGTAGTAAGCAAAATAAGATGCATAAAAGATAAACATGGCATGCAATCAAAATATGTGACATGATATGGCCATCATCATCTTGTGGTTTCGATCTCCATCTCCAAAGCATCGTCATGATCTCCATCGCCACTGGCTTCACACCTTGATCTCCGTCGTAGCGTCGTGGTCGTCTCGCCAACTATTGCTTCTACAACTATCGCTAACGCATAGTGATAAAGTAAAGCAATTACATGGCGTTTGCATTTCATACAATAAAGAGACAACCATAAGGATCTTGTGGTTGCCGGTAACTTCTACAAAACATGATGATCTCATACAATAACGTATATCACATCATGTCTTGACCATATCACATCACAACATGCCCTCCAAAAACAAGTTAGACTTCCTCTACTTTGTTGTTGCAAGTTTTACGTGGCTGCTACGGGCTTCTAGCGAGAATCGTTCTTACCTACGCATCAAAACCACAATGATGTTTAGTCAAGTTTGTTGTTTTGGCCTTCTTCAAGGACCGACTGTAGTCAAATTGGATTCAACTAAAGTAGGAGAAACAGACACCCGCCAGCCACCTTTATTCAAAACTAGTTGCATGTCTGTCAACGGAACCGGTCTCATGTGCGTGGACATGTAAGATTGGTCCGGACCGCTTCATCCCACAATACCGCTGAATCAAAATAATACGTTGGTGGTAAGCAGTATGACTATCACCGCCCACAACTCTTTGTGTTCTACTCATGCATATCATCTACACATAGACCTGGCTCAGATGCCACTGTTGGGAAATGTAGCATGCAATTACAAAAAAATTCCTACGCTCATGCAAGATCTATCTAGGAGATGTATAGCAACGAGAGGGGAGAGTGTGTCTACGTACCCTCATAGACCGAAAGTGGAAGCGTTTGATAACGCGGTTGATGTAGTTGAACTTCTTCTAGCTCCGACCGATCAAGCACCGGACGTACGACACCTCCTAGTTTTGCACACGTTCAGCGCGACGATGTCCCTTGCCTTCTTGATCCAGCAAGGTTTCGAGGAAGTAGATGAGTTCCATCAGCACGACTGTGTGGTGATGGTGATGGTGAAGTGATTCTCGCAGGGCCTCGCCTAAGCACCGTAAAACTATGACCGGGGGTGTAAACTGTGGAGGGGGGCGCCGCACACAGCTAACGATTATTGTTGTGTGTTCTCGGCGCCCCCTCCCCACATATATATATATAGGTGGGAGGGGGAGGAGAGGCAGCTAGGGGCGCCCTAGGGTTGGCCGCCGCCCCTTAGGGGCCCTGCCTTGCCCTGCGCCCCCCTTTTCCATGTATGCATGAAGGGGAAGGAAAGAGGGGGTGAGGGAAGGAAGTGGGAATCCTAATCCACACTTTCCTTTCTGTTTCCGCCTTTCCTTCTCCTCCTCCTATAGCCTTATAGGGCGCACCAGCCCCTTGTGGGCTGGTGTGTTCCTTCACAAGGCCCATATAGCCCATAGGATTGTCGGGGTACCCGAAACACCTTCCGTTGATCCGATAAGTACTCGATACCCTACGGAACACTTCGGGTGTCCGAATACCATCGTCCAATATATCAATCTTTACCTCTCGACCATTTAGAGACTCCTCATCATGTCCATGATCTCATCCGGGACACCGAACAACATTCGGTCACCAAATCACAAAACTCATATAATACTATATCGTCATCGAACGTTAAGCGTGTGGACCCTACAGGTTCGAGAACTTGTGGACATGACCGAGACACTTCTCCAGTCAATAACCAATAGCGGAAACTAGAAGCTCATATTGTCTCCTACATATTCTACTAAGATCTTTATCGGTCGAACCGTTATGACAACATATGTTATTCCCTTTGTCCATCGGTATGTTACTTTCCCGAGATTCGATCGTCGGTATCTTCATACCTAGTTCAATATCTTTACCGGCAAGTCTCTTTACTCGTTCCATAATACATCATCCTGCAACTAACTCATTAGTCACTTTGCTTGCAAGGCTTCTTATGATGTGCATTACCGAGAGGGCCCAAAGATACCTCTCCGATACTCGGAGTGACAAATCCTAATCTTGATCTATGCCAACCTAAAAGAACACCTTTGGAGATACCTGTAGAGCATCTTTATAATCATCCAGTTATGTTGTGACGTTTGATAACACACAAGGTATTCCTCCGGTATCCGGGAGTTGCATAATCTCATAGTCGAAGGAATATGTATTTGACATGAAGAAAGAAATAGCAATAAAACTGAACGATCAATATCCTAAGCTAACGGGTGGGTCTTTTCCATCACATCATTCTCCTAATGATGTGATCCCATTCATCAAATGACAACACATGTCTATTGTTTGGAAACTTAACCATCTTTGATTAATGAGCTAGTCTAGTAGAGGCTTACTAGGGACACGGTGTTTTGTCTATGTATCCACACATATATCAAGTTTCCGGTTAATACAATTCTACATGAATAATAAACATTTATCATGCTATAAGGAAATATAAAATAACAACTTTATTATTGCATCTAAGGCATATTTCCTTCATAAGATCCTTCCGAGTTTGGGTCTTCTTAGCTGTCAGGTTGTCGCCAATGCTAAACAACTATCGAAAATCTCATGGTGGTCGACAATTACTGGTTCTCCTGCAGGAAATGGGTCTGGGTTGAGTCTCACCGTATTACCTACGATTGGCAACGGGTGCCTGTACAGGGTTGCCATCGTCCTGCCATTCTAAGGTTTTTGGCTTGGCTTGTCGACACTCTTCTAGGGTTTTAAGGCTCTTTGATTTTCCATCAACGTATGATAGTTCGTGATAGAAGTCTCTGGTATGGGGGCCAATCCATCACGTACTTGAATCATTACTACATACGTAGATAGTGAATCACGTATTCTAACACTTGGGTATCCTCACAAGCATTGCAGAACTTCTCTTCTCCATGAACTGGGTTCGGGTAAATCCATTGGTTCTGCAAGCCAAGCAAAACCTCTATCGTTTCTTCACAACTCTCGGGTTTACGTAACCTCCTATGGAACGTCTGCTGATGAACTCACAGCTTCTTCCATAATTCCTCCTGCACAAGGTTGTGCTTGTTCCTTTTCAAATCCTGGGTCATGTGGGTTAAGGCCCACGTCAACACTTGTATAACTTTAACCCATCCTTGGAGTTCCTATTGTTCCTTATCAACATTGCATCTCCTTTCAATCCAACATTATTTCATTCCTTCATATTCTTGGGGTAATCAATATATCAAAACAAAACTCATACTTATTTTGTCCAAACTTCACTCCGCGGAATACATATTCCTTTCCATGGGTCAAGTGTCCTCATAGGGTACTACCACCCTTAAAATCAAATTCACAAATTCATCCCTAAACCATATTTCTCATATCCTCGAAACGGGTCCAAAACCTTTGTCCATAGAGTAACAACTCTGTAACACCCTCGATGTGACTATAGCTCCCACGTGTCGAGGCACGACTTAGAGACATAATCGCATTGAAGGCATATGTCGCAAGTTAGGCAATCTTCACAACATCCCATGTAATATAAATAATAAAGGGGAGATAACATAGTTGGCTTACACTCGCCACGTCAATCAAGTACATAAATAACATTACATCATCCAAACACTCATGGCCCGACTACGGAGCCAAAATAAAAGAGAACCCAACATGTGACAACGGTCCCAATCACCCCCAACTGGGCACCACTACTGATCATCGGGAAAGGAAACATAGTAACGTTGAGAGTCCTCGTCGAACTCCCACTTGAGCTCGTACGCGTCTCCTGGAGCGGAATCATCAGGCCCTGCATCTGGTGTAATAGTAATCTGTGAGCCACGGGGACTCAGCAATCTCGCACCCTCGCGATCAAGACTATTTAAGCTTATAGGTAAGGCAAGGTAAAATATGAGTGGAGCTGCAGCAAGCGACTAGCAAGTATGGTGGCTAACTAATTCGCAAAAGAGAGCGAGAAGAGAAGGCAAAGCACGAGCGAGAAACTAGAGAGCAACCTGCGCAAACATTACTCCAACACCGTGTCCACTTCCCGGACTCCGCCGAGAAGAGGCCATCACGGTAACACACTCATTGATTCATTTTAATTAAGTTAAGGTTCAAGTTATCTACAACCGGACATTAACAAATTCCCAACTGCCCATAACCGCGGGCACGGCTTTTGAAAGTTCAATCCCTGGAGGGGAGTCCCAACTTAGCCCATGACAAGCTCTCACGGTCAACGAAGGAATAGACCTCCTCCCAAGACATTCCGATCAGACTCGGTATCTCGGTAATTCAAGACAACTCCGAAAATGGTAAAACAAGTCCAGCAACACCGCCCGCTGTGCCGACAAATCCCGATAGGAGCTACACATGTCTCGTTCTCAGGGCACACCAGATAAGCTAAGCGTACGGGAGCCAACGTAACCCAAGTTGCCAAGGGACGGCCCCGCACGGTGCTCTAGGTTGGGCCAACACTCAGAGGAGCACTGGCCCGGGGGGTTAAAATAAGATGACCCTTGAGTCCGCGAAACCCAAGGGAAAAGGCTAGGTGGCAAATGGTAAAACCAAGGTTGGGCATTGCTGGAGGAGTTTTATTCAAGGCGGACTCTCAAGGGGTTCCCATTATAACCCAACCGCGTAAGGGACGCAAAATCCGGGAACATAACACCGATATGACGGAAACTAGGGCGGCAAGAGTGGAACAAAACACTAGGCGAGAGGCCGAGCCTTCCACCCTTTACCAAGTATATAGATGCATTAAGATAACAAAGTAATATAATGATATCCCAACAAGTAATTAAATGTTCCAACAAGGAACGGCCTCCAATCTTCACCTGCAACTAGCAACGCTATAAGAGGGGCTAAGCAAAGCGGTAACATAGCCAATCAACGGTTTGCTAGGACACGGTGGGTTAGAGTTGACATGGCAATTTGGGAGGCTTGCAAGCAAGTGGTAGGCATCGTAGCAATGGCATAGCAAAAGAGCGAGCAAACTAGCATAGCAAAGATAGTAGTGATTTCGAGGGTATGATCATCTTGCCTGCACAGTTGTCAGAGTTGACTAGATCCTCGAAAGAAAACTCAATGGGCTCCTCGTTAGAGAACTTGTCTCCCGGCTCTACCCAAACAAGACAAACAAGCAACAAGGATACAATCAACCACGTGCAAACTCAAACAACACAACGCAAGATGATATGCTATGCGGGATGCGATGCGGGATGCAAAATGCAAGATATGACAGGAAATGCATGAACCTGGCCTCAACTTGGAAAACCAAGTGTGCCACTGGAAAGATGAGATGAAATCGCTTGAAAACAATATAAAGAACGCCGGAATCGGAGTTACGGTTTGGAAATGGCAAGCGATTCAAAAATGACACCGGTCTGCGATTTACAGCAAGTAGGCATCTAAATGCAATGCGATGAACATGCTACAGCACCCAAACATGACAACAAAATACATGGAAAGGATGCTTACAAGATGCTTAACAAAAGTCTAGCACTGAGCTACGGCCAATTCATCCATTAACGGGTTCAAACAAGCATGGCAAAAATGCATATGGCAAACATATCTCAGACTTAGTGAAATTAACACTTGTCTGGAATTTTAGATCAGGTAGCCCTCTTCGGAGCAACAAAACTACATGCTACAGGACCTGAACATGGCAAAGTAAAGCATGGCATGGAGCTACTCAAAGAGCTTAACAAAAGTCCCTTAGTGACCTTGAGCCAAAAGGGATCAGAAAATACAATTGCAAGCACGTGAACATAGCAAAAACATAATCAGTTTTCAGACTTAGTGAAAACTGACACATGCTGAAATATAACTCAAGTAGGCATGTTTACGAGCTCGATGCACTCACTACGGTGCAATTCATGGCAAGACAAGCATACACCCATAAAGAAGGCACAAAATGCAAGCTAGACATGGCAAGAACAATAGCATAGCATGCACGGATCAACTACCACATCACCGGCAAAATTGCAAACAAGTCGACAATCTGCCCAGATTCACAAAGTAGCAAAAGTAGAGCTCGATTGACTCAGTCTAGGGTGCTCCATAATTGCAAACAAAGACATGGATGGATAGAGCACTACAAGGTTAACAAAACTCCCTTACTGATCATCCTCAAAAGAGGCACAGATCACTAGGAAACAACAAGAAAATATGGCATCATGAGATAAATAATCCCAGGACTTAGTGAAATTACTAAGTCCCTGAAAACAGAATTAGCAAGTGCACCACTTTGCAAGTTTGCACTAGTCACCACACACATTCTAAAAATACATGGGTTGCACCTCTGGAAAGATGACAAAACCCTTAACAAAACATATGTAGAGCACACGGGCATATCATGCACACAATAATCATGGCAAAAATGACAAAAGTGCTAAACGGAGTAGCACATCTGACAATTAACTCAAGTAGCCATCTTCTAACAGCATTTCGAGCATCAAAATAAACTCAAATGAAAATGATGCAATGGAATGAAATGATGTACTCTCCGAGATGAACATTTTGATATGCTATATGCATGGATCGGAGCTATGGATGCAAAGTTACGGCAGGTCAAAGAATGCAACATGAGCTAGGGTTAGGAGGGAAAAAGTCAACCGAAAATTCCAGATCTGAGATTTGCACGCGGATCGAGGACGGCCGGCCGGACTCTTCGCCGGAGTTCGTCGGAGAGGGAGAAGATGGCCGGGGGCGGCCGGATCCGTACGGGAGGCGAGGCCGGGAGGAGGCGGAGGAGCTGGCCGGCTCGGGGCGGC
>NC_041380.1:220126925-220129732 GCF_002162155.2 Triticum dicoccoides
GGCGGCCCGGTGAGGCGCGGGAGAGGGCCCGCCTCGGGCCTGGGCGGGCCGCGGTGGCGGCGGTGGCCGGGTGCCACGTGGCGGGGCGTGGGTGGCTGGAGGCGGCGGGGCGGACACGTCCGTCGGCAGGGAAAAATGTCCGGCGGGCGCGATGATGAGATCTAGGGTTTCGGGGGGAAGAAGAAGAAGAAGAAAACGGAGGGGTTCTTTAAATAGAGGTAGAGGGAGCTAGGAGAGTCCAAATGAGGTGCAGTTTTCGGCCACGCAATCGTGATCGAACGCTCTAGATGATGGAGCAGAGTTAGGTGGGTTTTGGGCCAAATTGGAGGGGTGTTGGGCTGCAACACACATGAGGCCTTTTCGGTCCCTCGGTTAACCGTTGGAGTATCAAACGAAGTCCAAATGGTACGAAACTTGACAGGCGGTCTACCGGTAGTAAACCAAGGCCGCTTGGCAAGTCTCGGTCCAATCCGGAAATGTTTAATCCCCACACACGAAAGAAAGCTAGAAATGACCACCGGAGGAGAACGAAGCGCCGGAATGCAAAACGGACAACGGGGAAAATGCTCGAATGCATGAGATGAACACGTATGCAAATGCAATGCACATGATGAAATGATATGAGATGCATGACAACGACAACAACACACGGAGACAAAAACCCGAACCCGAGGAAATAAATATAACTTAACGCCGGAAACGGCAAGAGTTGGAGTACAAATAGGGAAAGTTACATCCGGGGTGTTACAAACTCATACAATTCAACATATGAAATCATGGCACATTAATTTTATTGATTCATGAATTCATTACAATCTCTGAGCACCCATTACATAACTCAACTCATTGTACTCATGAAAATAAGTTTTCTTCCTACTACACTTATTACCAATATCAAAATCTCAACTATTCAGCTCCGGCTTTCATCTTGTTGGGACATTTAGTACCATAATGCCCGGCTTCCTTACAATGAAAACAAATAACTTCTGATAAGTCTTTGGGCTTCTTGAGGATGGTGTCTACTTTTGGGGTTCTTGGCTTCTTCTCTGGACATTTATCAGCGTAATGACCTTGATCCTGGCACCTGCAACAAGTGATATGACTCAAGTCCTTCTCTGCGGAAATTGGGTTGTTCTGGGGATGCCTTCATTTTCTCTTCCTGGATTTCTCTGTAATAATCAGAGCTTCTATTTCCTGAGGGTCAAACTTCACTTCCACTGTCGGGAAGTCTCCGAGATACTCTTCTCTTTCCTTTGTGTAATACCGTGAAAATGTCCTTCTTCTCCACATGAATAGCAGGCATGAGCGTAAAATCTGATTAGGCCTTCTCCATTAGAGTCTTCAACATCTTCCTTCATCGTTGGTTCTTTTGAATTTTTCCTGAGGGCTCCTTTCTGCTGCTTGGTAATTTCTTGTGCATTGGGGTAAAGGTGACACTAAGCAGGATAGTGCATAGTTCCTTCACACAGGAAACACGTAACCTGCCCAGTCGGGCATTCTTCAGCTGGGTGATTTCCTTCACAATGAGGGCATCCATCCTTGCGTTCTTCATTGGTGTGTCCTATTTCTCTGCAAATCTTGCAAGCACAAGGTTTCTTCTTCGGGTTATCATAGTGCTTCCGAATAAGACGGGATCTCAACAGAGTCTTCTTGAATTCCTCCCAAGTTTTTGCTCTGTTGCTGTTGGAAATATGCCCTAGAGGCAATAATAAATTGGTTATTATTATATTTCCTTGTTCATGATAATCGTTTATTATCCATGCTAGAATTGTATTGATAGGAAACTCAGATACATGTGTGGATACATAGACAACACCATGTCCCTAGTAAGCCTCTAGTTGACTAGCTCGTTGATCAATAGATGGTTACAGTTTCCTGACCATGGACATTGGATGTCGTTGATAATGGGATCACATCATTAGGAGAATGATGTGATGGACAAGACCCAATCCTAAGCCTAGCACAAGATCATGTAGTTCGTATGCTAAAGCTTTTCTAATGTCAAGTATCATTTCCTTAGACCATGAGATTGTGCAACTCCCGGATACCGTAGGAGTGCTTTGGGTGTGCCAAACGTCATAACGTAACGGGGTGGCTATAAAGGTACACTACAGGTATCTCCGAAAGTGTCTGTTGGGTTGGCACGAATCGAGACTGGGATTTGTTACTCCGTGTAGACGGAGAGGTATCTCTGGGCCCACTCGGTAGGACATCATCATAATGTGCACAATGTGATCAAGGAGTTGATCACGGGATGATGTGTTACGAAACGAGTAAAGAGACTTGCCAGTAACGAGATTGAACAAGGTATCGGGATACCGACGATCGAATCTCGGGCAAGTATCGTACCAATAGACAAAGGGAATTGTATACGGGATTGATTAAGTCCTTGACATCGTGGTTCATCCGATGAGATCATCGTGGATCATGTGGGAGCCAGCATGGGTATCCAGATCCCGCTGTTGGTTATTGACCGGAGAGTTGTCTCGGCCATGTCTGCATGACTTCCGAACCCGTAGGGTCTACACACTTAAGGTTCGATGACGCTAGGGTTATAGGGAATAGATATACGTGGTTACCGAATGTTGTTCGGAGTCCCAGATGAGATCCCGGACGTCACGAGGAGTTCCGAAATGGTCCGGAGGTAAAGATTTATATATGGGAAGTCCTGTTTTGGTCACCGGAAAAGTTTCGGGTTTTATCGGTAATGTACCGGGAACACCGGGAGGGTCCCAGTGGTCCACCAAGTGGGGCCACCAGCCCCGGAGGGCTGCATGGGCCAAGTGTGGGAGGGGACCAGCCCCAGG